>NC_140504.1:187443416-187735916 GCF_964339955.1 Pipistrellus hanaki | reverse complement strand
CCACGGCATACCCACGGCCACGGATGGGCCGGCCTGAGGTTTTGCCACCCCAATCTCCCAGGTGAAGCAGGGGAAACCCAGCCTCAGGCTTCCTGGGGTTAGGCTGGGAGGTGGGCTAGGTGGTCAGGGCACAAGACGTGGCGCTGCTGAGTGGCAAGGGCCCAGCCCTCTGATCTCCTCCGAAAGGGCAGTTCAAAAGTTAGGAAATGTGTGGGCTTTGGTGTTCAGCTCAGCTGTTCGGCCCATCCTAGCTGTGTGGCCTTGGATAAGACACTTAACCTCTCTGAGCCTCAGTCTACCACCTCCCTTTCACCTTTCCCTGAATCAGGTCCTCTGTTTGCATTCAGGGTCACTGTGCCCGTTCCTTCTGTCCCTTGAGTCCAGTACACCTGGCCAGCCCCCCAGTACCCCCTCCCTCAGTCCCACCCCCAGGTTTTCCTCCAGCCCTCCCTCACCTTTGCGGCTGTTATAGACCAAATTCTGTCCGTTTCCCCCTAAGGATCAGAGTAGTCGCCTCCCCCGCAGGCCCCACTTCCTCCCTGCCCTGGCCCACCAGGCCTTGTCGTCTTTTTTCTGGATTTGTGCAGCAGCCTCCTAACTGCTCCCCCTGCCCCCTTCCCCATCGTCAATCCATTCCCCTCTGGCAGTTCCAGAACCATCTTTTTAAAATGGAATTCCGGCCACGTTGTGTGTCTACCTAAGACACATCCTGATGGCACACAGGACAGCCTCCAACTCATTTCCATTCCGCAAGGCGGGCCTGTCACCATCTGGCCCCAGCCACCTCTCCCCACCGCTCTGCCTCCAGACACGGTACCGCGCGGCTGTGCTGGGTCCTGCCTCTAAGCCTTTGCACGTGCTGATCTCTTGGCCTAGAATTCCCTTCTTCTTGCCCTCTCCCTCACCATTCCCCGAACACCCATTTATCCTTCCTGTCGCGGTGGTGACATCACCTCCTCTGGGAATCCTTCCGTAACCCCTACTCCCCAAGACGGGGCTCCCACACCCCCGTCATAGCAGCTTCCCCTCTGAATTGCCGTTGGGTACATACCCCCCTGCCCGCGATCATGGGTCCCCGCACCCGGGCCCTCTGTCCCAGGCAAACCTCTCTTCCCAGCTCACCGGACAGCTTCTGGTCAGGTTCTAGTCCCACCCCAGGGCCACGCTGTGAGACTTCAGGCCAGTGCCTTCCCCTCTCTGTGCCCTCGCTGCCCAGGATCTAGAAAAAGGTGAGGCTGGTTGGAGGACTTCTCAGGGCCCTGCTGGCTCTCCAGTTCCACAGCTCAGCCTCCCAGTGGATACCCCACTCTCTGCTGGTCTCAGGGCCTTTTCATTCTGCCTCGAAAATTCATCTCCAGCCATTGCCTCTCACAAGCACCGTCTCTGCCTTTCTGCCCTGAGTCTTCCTGGGAGGACTGAGACCTCCTTGATGCGTCTCCAGGTCGAAGGGCAGGCCTGGAAGCCGCCCCAGTCCCCCCACCACTCTCCCATCCTGGGACCCGCCATCTGCACAGCCCCGGTGGGCCATTAACTCACCATGAGTCAAACGGAGCCATAAATAAGTAAAGGGGTGAGGGCTCCAAGGGGGGCTCGACCCCAGCTGGCTGCCCGTCTCGGGCCAGATCTGGGGTCTCGACTGTCCCAGGACGAACTCAGCCTGACAGATCTTGACGTGTCATCGCTGTCCTCGGGGAGCGATGGGTAAGTCACCAGGCCTCTCCGGCCCCCATTAGTGTCAGTAATTGCCAATCAATTTCCTGGGATCCTGGTGGGGAGGAGGCCCCCGGGTGTCTCCAGCGAGGAAGCTACGTCTAATGGCTTTCATTTGGACGGCTGCAAATTGATTGGGGTTTTTTAAAAAGGGAGTTTTGGTTTTCCTCCGTGCATCCTAACTACCCCCTCAGGGACAGTTAGGCCAAAAGATGAGTGATAGCATGACTTGACTCTCCAGAAGCTCTGAGAGCAGCGCTGGTCATACCCACACCCACAGTAGACGCTTCCTGAAGCTACAGCTCCCTTTTCTCTGGCAGGAACCCCACCCCATCCCAGGCCCTTCTCGAGGTTACCAGGGTGAAACCTCACAGCATCCCAATGAGATGTGTATTGCCTTCCCCAGGAAAAGATGAGAAACCACGAGATAAGCTCTAAAGGGCGGCAAGGCTTGGCTAAAATCCCACAGCCAATAAGTGGTAGCATTGAGATTTGAACCCAGCTTTTTCTGGCATCAAAGTCTTGGTCTTCCCATTCTCACATGGACCTCCCCAAAGTGCCACGTAGAAAGCGATGGTAATTCCTCCAAAAGCCAGAGAGCATTCGGGGAGGAGATTAGCTGATGCTATTATAGTAACGATGGCAACCATAGCATCCATTATTCACTGAGGCTATGCCAGTAGTTTTTCACCTACATTTCATCTCCTCCTTAGAACTGTGCTGGGTAGTATGCCTTATTATAACTATTCCACAGACAGGGAAACTGAGACTCGGAGGTTAAGTGGCTTGCATAAGGTCATTCAGATTGTTAGTGGTAGATCTAGGATTTAAACTAGGTTTGAATCCACGGCATGCGTTTCTACCCGTTCCCATCGGAATTATGAGTGATAGAAAACCAAAGAATAGTGACTTAAACAAGAGAGACGTTTATTCCTCTAGCAACTAAATGAAGTCCAGAGGGAAGGAGTTCAAGGCTGAAACGGGTGCCTCATGATCACAAAGGTCCCAGGCTTCCTCCTTCCAGGTCTCATGGTCTAAGTTGGCTGCCAGAGCTCCAGCCATCACACCCCCATTCCAGCCAGCAAGGAAGAGGAAGTATAAAGACAGACATGCTCATCTAGTTTAAGCACACTTCCCAGAAATTACACCTACCATTTTTTAAAAATATATTTTATTGATTTTTTAGAGAGAGGAATAGAGAGTTAGAAATATTCGATGAGAGAGAAACATCCATCAGCTGCTTCCTCCACACCCCCCACTGGGGATGTGCTTGCAACCAAGGTAAATGCCCTTGACTGGAATCCAACCTGGGACCTTTCAGTCCACAGGCCGATGCTCTATCCTCTGAACCAAACTGGTTTCAGCTACACCTACCATTTTGGCTAACATCTCATTGGCCAAATCTAAATGACATGATGATATCCATCTGTAAGACAGGTATGAAATGTAGACTTGATTCTAGGAGGCCATATGCCCAGCTGGAAATCAGGGGCTATTATTAAGGAACTAGAGGCCCAGTGCACAAAATTTGTGCACTTGGGGTGGGAGGGGTCTCCTCAGCCTGGATTGTGAAAGGGCACAGGCCAGGCTGAGGGACTCCACAGTGCACAATTAGGGCCGGGGAGGGATGCGGGAGGTTGGCCAGCCAGGGAGGGATCACAGGAGGTCTCCAGGTTATGTCTGGCCTATCTTGCTGAGTCCCAATCTGCCAGACCCTGGCAACAAGCTAACCTACCAGTCGGAGCGTCTACCCCCTAGTGTTCAGTGCACATCATGGTGAGTGGTTGAGTGGCCTTAACATATCATTAGTATATTACACTTTGATTGGTTGAATGGCTGACCGGACACTTAGCATATTAGGCTTTTATTATATAGGATGAGAGGAGGCCAGATATTGGGACAGTCACCTGTGACTTCTGTCAGCCCCTTAGAGGTTTAGACTGAATTTTATAAAGTAGGTCCTTATTATTTTCTAGGAAGAACTGGGCAGGGGACCTGTGTCCAAGTCCTAACTCTGCCACATCCTCTGCACAAAGTAGGATCCAGTCACACTCCAGCCAGACAGATCCTCCTCCTGGCCCCCCAAAAACTTCCCCTCCATACACACATGTACACAATTCCCGGAAAGCACCCTCAGCTGTCTCATTCCTCTAAGCCAGGGGTCTTCAAACTACGGCCCGCGGGCCACATGCAGCCCGCAGAGGAGTCTGATCCGGCCCGCCAGGTTTTTTGGGCAGTGAGCGCAGCCAAGGTGTTACAGTAGGAATTAGTAGTTCATATAGTCCGGCCCTCCAGCTCTCTGAGGGACCGTGATCTGGCCCCCACTTTAAAAAGTTTGAGGACCCCTGCAAGCTTTGTGCAAACAGCAAAACATGCAAACAGAGGTTAGCTAACGTTTGTTTGCTAATCTACAATAGTTCATCCTTCACAACTCAACTTGGATTATCACCTCCTCCCAGAAGCCTTCACTGACTCTTCCTACTTCTGTATTATAACGTGTAGCGCACTGCGTTTGGTGTTCTATTTACTTATATGTCTCCCCACTTAGCACCATGGACCTGAGGAGTATGGATGGGCTTTAAGGAGGTTTATAAACTCACTAAAAGTATCCACAAAATGTTCTCTGTGTGTGCATATTTGCATTGGGGGGAAGAACCGTGTCTAACACTGTATCCTCAAGTGATATGTACTAGGCAGGCAATACAGTAAATATTAATTGAATGAATGTTGGATGAATATTTGGATGGGTGACCTTAGGTAAGTAACTTAACCCCTTCGATCTTGGTGTTCTCATTGTAAAGTGGGGTGAGAGTAGGGACCCCACTGTCTAAGCATTTTCTCATTTCTGTATTCCTCCTCCACTCTAGCACCTGCAGAGAGCCTGACACATAGTACATATCCAGTAGATGTTTATTAGAGGGATGGATGGATGGATGGATGGATGGATGGGTGATTTGGTAGGTAAGTGGAAGGAAGAATCAGTGTTTAGTTGAATGAATGATGGTAAGTGAGCGGGTGGGTAAAGTATGTGAAAAAGTCAATAGACATATTGATAGGTTCATTGGATAAATAGATGAATTAGTGGATAAGAATACTAGTTGATGGATGGGTTAATAGAGTAGATACATGAATACATGTCTGGATGAATGACTTGCTGAATGGGCCAGCAAAGGGAAGGATAGATATTTGGGAGGGGGCGAATAAATAGATTGGGTGTTTTTTTGTTTGTTTTTTTATAAAAGATTCATTACATGGGTAAAAAGGATGAATGTATGACTAGATGGATTTGTGAATGATGGGTAAATGGATAGATGGTTGGTTGGATGGATGGATAGATGGATGGATGGATGGATGAGGGTGGGTATGTGGATAGATGGGTGGATGGAAATTGTACACCAATTTTTTATATGTGCACATAGGGGATGATGAGAAGTTTGGATGGATGAACTAATGAACAGGTGGAAGGATGGATGGATGGATATGATGAATCCATAGATCTGTCATCTGATAGATCAGTAGAAGGAAGGGAGGGAAGAAAAATGGTCTCCATCGAACCCAGGCCAGAGAGCCGTGATGCAGAGCTGGCCTGCACAGCAGATAAGCCACCTTTCTTTCAAAGTCTCCGTGTGTTGGGCTCCAGCCGAGCTCTTTCTTTCCCCGAGTCCAGGGTGTCTCCGGCAGTGCCCATCCTCAGAAACGGATGTAGGAGGAAGACAAAGGGAGTGGGCAGATACGAGGGCCACAGGGAGGGAGGGGAGAGGGGGGACGGGGGCTGGGATTGTCACTGGGCATCCACCCCTGTGTACTGAGCTCCGGAATGAAGCCCCGGAGAAGGGCTGTTCATATTTCTCTCTTGAACGGGGAGCTGACATTAATGAACAGCTAATTAACATCTTGGAGTGCGATGGTTCCAGTGTCAGTGTCCCTAATTAGTCTCGCACTAATCTGCTTTAATTAACTGTCCCTGTCGTGGTTTTAATTTAATTTTCAGCTCCAGCCCAGGATGGCAGCCCTCTGAGCATTCTGTCCCAGGAGCCCGTGGCCAGGGCAGGGTGGGCTGGCCATAGCCTGCCTCCCGGGGACCTTGCCAGGCATCCCAGTGTTGGGCAGAGCTGGTCCCAGAGAGCCTGGCTCCTCCCTGGCCCTGGGGGCAGAAAACCCCGGATGGGACACTTTCCTCATCACGGGAATATTCTCAGGTCACGCGTTGCTCCCAGAACATTCCTAAGTCAGGAGCACAGCCTATGACCGCACCCCGGTCTCAAGCAGGCCCCATAAACTGACCACACTTTCTGGACAGGAGCTCTGGGTTCAGAAAGACCTGGGTTCGTATCTTCATTCTGGCTGTGTGTCCTTGGGAAAAGCACTTGACTTCTCTGAGCCCCTGTGAAATGGGACTGACGCGTGGTACCCTGCTCTTACCAGGGATGCAGTTTTTCAGGAGTGATCTGCATGCCCAGCTCCCTCACGGTCCAGGCAGAGCAAACACTGTGACAGTCGCCCTTCAGTCAGGAATGGCGGGGACTGGGAGAGAGCCTACCAAATGAAAGAGGAGACGGAGGGCCAGAGACCAGGACACGGGCTTTATTAGAGGAGAAGGACCCTGTTGGGCTGCCTCACAAAGGAAGAGAGCACAGTGCAGGGGTGAACCGCCTTTTGAGGGGAGGAATGGGAAGGGGTGGGGCTTAGGGTACTCAGCACGTGCTGATTGGTGGTTTCAAATCAGGCACCTGATTAGTCACTTAGGGACTTAGGAATGGGGGGTGGGGCTTAGGGTATTTGGCAGGTGCTGATTGGTGGCTCAATGTACAATCCATATAAGGTGCCTGGTTAGGTGCTCAGGAATGTCCAGGCCTCAGGTGGAGTCCATCAGTTGGGGGAAGGGAAGATCTGTCAATATCAAAGTGAAAAGAGCACTTGACTCAGAGTCAGGGTGCCCAGAACCCAGTCCCAGCTCTGCCACTGCCCCCAAGTCTCAGCCTCTGTGGTTTCTGCACACGCCCATCCGTACATTGAAAGAGGCCAGGGAAGATGCTCTCCAAGCTCCTTGGTGCTCTGATGAAGTGGGAGCATGAGGGTGCAGCTGGCTCGGAGAACCCCAAATCTAGAACGGGAGGTCTCAGTGGGAAGTGGGCCATCCCGGGGATCAGGTGAGGCCTGGGCATTTTGCAAGGCAAAGCAGGCACCGCCTGGGAGGATGTGGCTGCCTCCGTTACGAGGTCCTGCTGCAGGTAGCAAACACATTTACATGCTTGCCTCACGGCAGCGGCCAGAGAAGTGTCTGCCTGGTGAGTTAGACAAATGAGGATTGCCTGAGGGGCAGCTGGCCGGTGGCAGGAGAAGGGGAGAAGGAGGGAGTGCCCAGAAGCTGAGTCAGGCTGTCCACCTTGTCTTTCCTGGGCGTTAGACGGGAAGAGCAGGGGATGAGGACTGGGGTTCCGGACGGAGGGGGCCCTCTCGATAACCTGAGGGCACTGGGGAGCCATGGCAGAGTTCAGAGCAGGCGTGAGGCATGATCAGGTGACTGGCCACCGGCAGGGGGTGAGTAAAGCGGAGTGAGGAGACGGGAGGCAGGCATGGCTGGGATGGGGCTCGTACTCAAGGCAGCGAAGTCTTGCAGAGCTGGAGCAGCTCAGGGAGGCTTCCAGAAGCTGTGAAAAGGGGATGCCCCTTGGCCTGAGGGAGTATGTTTGGAACTTTTTTGTGGCAACCGCGCTGAGGCTGTACCTCACGCTTTTCCCAGCTGGCTCTGCAGACCCCAGGATGGGAAAGTCCTAGGTGTATTTTCAAGGGCTCAGGAATTCGAAGAGACTGTAACGTTTCTGTGTTTAATTTTAATGTTGATCCAAAATAAAATAAAAAAACAAACAAAATTGGTCTGGCCACTTATAAAGCGACACTAACTTCGCAGCGGTCTCGCCCAACGGGAGGCCTTCTGGTTTCCCAGCCCGCCACCTGAGGTCTGGGAGCCCGTCTCCCAGGGACCTCGCTCTTTCCAAAGGGCCCAGGCGTGTCCAGCTCTGAGAAACGCTGCCGGGCCTGCCTTCCCCCGGGCGGCGAGCTCTTCCCACACGGAGTCCATTTGTGGCCCGTCTCCGTGACCCCGCAGCCTGACACACGTCTGAACCCAGGGAGGGTTTGTGAACTGAGGTGGAGTCTCTCTCTGGATGGCCCACAGGCCCCCCTCCCCCTGCCTTTGACCTCCAGGTGATCTTTGTTTTCAGTCCAGCAGAGACAAACCAGTTTTTCCTGAAATTCGCAGTAAATTAGTGTGGAATTCAGAGTACCTGCCTCCCCCCCTGGTGCACACAAAACTGGTATGGAAAAACACACACACACACACACACACACACACACACCACACCTTTCTTAACTTCCTGTCCCCTGCCCCATGGCAATCTGTTCAGACTACGCCACCTCCAGAGAGCCCTCCCTGGTTTCTCCGGGTGAACATGTCGGTCGGATCTTAGAGCCCCTCCCTGGACTCAGGTTCTCCGTTGACTTGTGTTTTCCGTGTTCACGACAAGGAACAGGATTGCTGGCATCTCACTGTCTCCACCTTGCCCCCCAAACCCTGGCTCACATCAGGGGCTGCAAAAGCAGGTGGAAGTGTCTTACCCCATCCCCAGGCCTGTGGATGGACATGCTCCCTGAGCAGAGGGGCCAGCAGCTGCCAGCCCGGCCTCTCGTCATGGCGGTGTCTTTGCTGTCCATCAAGCCTGGGTTTCCATTTGTAGCTCCATCCCCGTCAGCTGGCAAGTTTGGGCTGCATCTCTTGAAGTCTGTTTTCCCATCTGGAAAACAGGTGATGACGGCACTTACCTGGTGGGTCTCTGTGAGGAAAGCGGCTGGGACATAGTAAGTGCTCAGTAAAATGAGCTGATGAGAGCGATGGTGGTGATGAGGTGCTAGAGCCCCAAGCCAAAGCCCTAGCAGGATGGTTTCTGCAAGCCCAGCATGGGGTTAAAGGAGGCCTGTTCTCGGCTTAGGGACTGGCCCTGGGTGAGACCCACTAACCCTCCTCTTCCCTTCTCGCCAGAAAATAGCTGGGCTCAGGCAGTGGCAAGATCGCCTGTCACAGGTGACCAGACCCTTGGCCCTGACCCATGGGGCCTTAGCAGGAGACCTACACACCAGGGACATGACCAGAGATGCCCTCAGAGACAGACCAGAGCTGCAGACACTGTCATACTTGTGCAAGTGCCTGAGCCTGTCCACACACACACACACACACACACACACTCACATACATACACACATGCACACACACACACATACACTCACACTCAGAATAAGGAGAGGAGGCTGCTCTTGGTGACTCCCAGGTAGAAGCAGACATTTCTGAGCAGGAGAGGGTAGGGCAGAGAGCTCCAGTCTGCTGCTTCCCCAGCCCAGCTCCTTGCTCACTTCCACCTCGGCTGGGCCAGGTCCCTAAGGTGATGGCTGTTGTAGGTCTGTGTAACGCCTGGCTCAGAGATACCTGTGCCTGAGTCTCAGCTCCACACATCGAGCGGCTGCATGGAGCTGGCTGTGTCTGATGTGAGGATCGTGAGGGCGTGCACGTCTCTCTCGTGGAGCCCGGTGGGACTTAGCAGCTGCACGGCCTGGGCTGCCCGCCATCCTCCTAACAATAGGGGCAGGGGGCAGTGAGGTGTCCGGGCGCCTCCAGAACTCCCTCCCTCCACCCCTCACCCCCCACATCCACACCCCGGGAGCTCCTGGGGCCTCTCCCCCATCTGCACTGATGACACTTAGTTGACCCCACGCTCCTCTGGCAGGAAGAGACGAGAGGGCCCAGGCCCGGGAAGACAGCAGGAGTCCTTTCGGAGGGAGTGTGAGTCCCTCCTGACCCGCCAGCAGCCAGGGGCTGGCAGTGGGGACTCTCATGAGCCCAGGCAACCCGAGATACCACTGTCATCGCCTGTTACCGCCTCGGGATCGGGCCGCGTTCAAGCCGCAGGCAGGCAAGAACGGCAGAAAGCTACGGGCCGGAAAGGTTATAATCATGGAATTAGAGAATGTTGCAATCGTGTAATCACAGAAGCACTGAGAGGACGAAGCACACGGGAGGACTAAGAAACAGGAGTTTTCAAAGGTCGCAGGCATGGAAAGGTCGTAATCATGGAATTACAGACTTTTACAGCCATGGAATATGATTAAAACGTTCAGCTTTTCAAGCAGCCGTTGTAGAATGTTGCGACAGGGAACGGCGGGCCTGCTACAGGGGACGCACACCGGCACGTAGGCTGCTCACTGGTGGGCCCAGGCAGGAATTCGAGAATGCTTCAGCCGCAGAACGCCATCGTCAAGAATTGTGGGCTATTGCAGTCTTCAGGTGTTATGTCACCTTCAGGAATTAGCGTGAGGGCTGGCGGCACGTCTCCCACGGATTGTGCCGGATCCCGTGTCCTCTACTAACTCATCGCGTAAGCCCCACACAAAAGCCCCCGGGCCCTGGAGTCCTGGCCAGGAACGTGGAAGCAGTTGTCTGGGCCTGTACTCGGCCCCTCCCCACCACCCCGGACGCCTCCCCTCCGGGGCAGTGTTTCTCCTTTTGTTCGCTCCTGCCTTGGGGGCTGCTGGAGCTGCTGCCAGTGTGTGGGCTGAGAACCCACGGGCCTCATGGGGGTCAGCCCTGCAGGCCCCGCCCAGATTCCAGATTCCTAGCCGGGGTGTGAGGAGTCCTGGGTGTGTGATTCCCCAAGGCCTTCCCCCACCTGCCCTGACCCTCCCCTGCCTGTCTGGAGCCCAGATGACCACACTGGTTTCCCCCATCGTCAGTCATCCACGCCATCAGTCTTCGTTTTCAGGTCACCTCCTGAGGGGTCAGGCCCTTCTTCTGGGCACTGGGGAGATGGACATGAAGCCAGCTAGCCACCTATCCTCAACAACACAATGAGGCTATTCGGGGATTTAGAGAAAGTGCTGTGGGGTCAGAGGCGGGGCAGAAATGCCCAGGGCATCCTGGAAGCCTTCCTGGAAAGGGAGGTGGGTCTTAGAAGGAGGCAGAGTGTGGATGTATCACACAGGGATGGTGGCGAGGGCATTCCAGGCAACGGAAGCAGAAGGAGCAAAGGCCCGGAGACAGCCGTGCGTGGGATGTGCTCGGCAGCCACCGGGGAGCTTCTGCTCGGGCCGCGTGGAAGGTGCCAAGCGATGGAAATGGGGCAGGAGAGAAGTAGGTTGGAGTGGCAGGCGAGGGAGGCTGGGTTTGTCAGTGGTAAATGGCTGTGCAAGCGCATGACAATGCGCGGGTTCGACTGGTGGTGGGGAAGGGAGGACCGGAGCTTACAATTTTGCTTCTCCTTCTTTAGAAACGAGAAGCTGCGAATTCCTTCCCAGGGCTGGTGGGCCAACCCTGGGCTGCGCTCCAACAACGCGGAGAGAGGGCTTTCGCGGGAATTCCAGGGCTGGGCTCAGGGGGCTGGCTGCTTAGCCTTTGTCCCGGAGGCTGGCAGCGGCTCAGAGCGGAGGGGCGGGCGTGGGGCTCAGGCGCTGAGTGGGGACCGCGTGATTCCTTCCAGTTCTGTGCAGCCGTGCACTGGGAGCAGGAGGCCGCGCATGCCAGACAGAGGGCCAGACGGGCCTGCCTGCGCTCGAACCCCAGGCTGGCCTCGTGTTGCTGAGTTAGTTGAGCAAGTGGCAGTACCTCCCCCAGCCTCAGTCTCCCCGCCTGCAGCACGGGGCTGATAGCAGACTCTCCCTTGCAAGGCTTTCCATGGGGGCGTGGGTGCCTGGACCCGAGAGGCTTGCAAGTCATGTTTGTTTCCTGGATGCCAACAGTCCTAGAATGAACAGGAGACGTTCATCTAGTCCAGGGGTTGGCAAACTCATTGGTCCACAGAGCCACATAGCAACGGGACAACGATGGAAATTTCTTTGGAGAGCCACACGTTTTAAACTTAAACTTCTTCTAACGCCACATCTTCAACATAGACTCGCCCAGGCCGTGGTATTTTGGTGGAAGGGCCACCCTCAAGGGGCCAAAGAGCCGCCTGTGGCTCATGAGCCGCGGTTTACCAACCGCTGATCTAATCACCCGTTTCAGAGCTGGGCAAACAGGCCCGAGCACAGCAGCAGGCATCTCGGGGAGGGAGCGGCCCGTCGGCTGGTTGTCTGCAGGTGGGGAGCCGGCTGAGGGAAGAGGGGCAGTGCTCTGTGCTGACTCTGGAGTGCGAAGCCCTGAGTCTGATCCTGGGGTCACCAGACAGGCCAGAAACCCGAGGGCTCCCACAGAAGCTCAGCAAGTGCTGACCGGCTTGATCCACTTCGGCAGCCTCTCCCTCAGTTCCACTGAGCGTGAGGAGGGCCTGCAGGGCTGAGAATGGGTATTCAGAGAGATGATTTCTGTAAAGCGTTGTGCACACAGTAGGTGTTCAGGCCCTAAGAGGGATTATGGTCAGGGATTATGTGAGCCCTGGCTTCAAACCCCGAACCGGGATGGGAATGGCCTACCCACTGACCCACCCCAGGGAGAGACGGCATGTTGCACAAACACTCTACTGTAGGCAGGAGGCACTCTCTTTAGAATAACATTGATCGGTTCAACAAATGCTGATGGTGTTCCCACCAGGTGCCAGGCAACCTGCTAGGCCCCTTTCACGAATCATCTCGCTCAAACCCACAGCCTTCACGAGTGAGTCCTCTGCTATTTCTGTTTTACAGACGAGGAAGCTGAGGCTCAGGGAGTGCTTAGCCTAAGGACAGACAGAGGAGGGCAGGAAGCCGGGGCTATCCGCATCCAGAACTTAAGCCCACCACCACACCACGCTGGCATAGATATCAAGACTTGCTCCCTGAGATCTTTAAAAAGGGAAGGTCCAAAATGAATGCTGAAATGCAGTCCCCGTAGGGAGATGCTGACCTGGGCTCCCTCAGGAAGGGGTGAAATGATGACACTCCCCTTCCTTGCCCACCCCCCACCCCCAGGCTCAGGAGGGGCTGTGTTAGGCTGGGCTGGGGACCAAGAGCTGACCATGGTGGGTTCCAGAGGGGGGCTATCCACCCCCCTAGCCACAGGCAGCCAGGATTCCATTAACCTGATTATCTGCCCCACATACACCTGCAGAGGGAGCCCCGGGAGAGAGGGGGACTGGGGAGGGAAGAATTGGGCTTCCCCAGGCCCCGAATGGAGCAGTCAATGGTTTCAGTTTCACTTCGAGGCCCCTGGCTCTTGAAGCAGGGAGCGAGAAAGTGGGGACAAGAGAATCTAGGCCAGAGGCAGCAGTGGGAGCAGGGTAGGAGCCATCAGAACACAGAGTCTGTGCCTGCCCACCCTCGTGTGACCTTGGATACGTCACATCACCTCTGACCCTTAGGGTCTTCCTCGGATAGGAAGGGCACACCTATGTGTCTGGGCAGGTGAGCAATCTGTGCTCCAGACCTGGTGGTTGTTGCCATCGCCATGGTTACAAAATCTGGACCCCAGGTCAGCTTGCTAAGGTACATTCACATCCATTTTCTAGCAACACTTCTTTAAGGCATATGAGGTTCTGATCAGAGAGGTTAAGGGACTTACTCAGAAGCACACAGCTTCTACCCTGGCTGGGATGCAGGCCCAGTGATTAGCGCAGTGGGCCACCCCAGCACGCCACTCCTCCTCAGTCTGTTTCTCCGTCAGGGTTCAGTGCCCTTCCTCCAGGAAGCCCGCTTTGACCACACAGTCCGGTGACGTATTCCTTCTCTATTCTCCCAACAGCCTTCTGAACATCTTCTGTCAGAACAGCGGTCGGCAAACTCATTAGTCAACAGAGCCAAATATCAACAGTACAATGATTGAAATCTCTTTTGAGAGCCAAATTTTTTAAACTTAACCTATATAGGTAGGTACATTGTTATGAACTTCATTAGGGTGCGTGGTATTTTGTGAAAGAGCCACACTCAAGGGGCCAAAGAGCCACATGTGGCTCGAGAGCCGCATTTTGCCGACCACTGTGTCAGAGCATTTATCAGCTCTTGTCACACTTATTAGGTGTCCCCGCCGAAGACTCTGAGGGCCCCGCCCATGCTTTCTGTCGAAAGGGGAGGGCACAGTAAGTGTTTGGTTCATTACGGCAACTGCTCCCACGTGGGGTGGCAGGCGAGTGGGCACAGACCCACTCCCAAGACCATGGTCATGGCTATACACCGCTCTGCGAGTATGCATGTACGCAGAGAAGAGGGCGTCCTTTCCGGAACACGGTAGATTGCGCTGACATAGACACCCCCTTCCCCCCACACCGGTACGGATACACAAAGATACTAGCCCTTGGGAAGAAAGGAACATTTTTGGGTGACTTATTTTTTTTTTTTAATTGTGACCTATTTGGCACACAACATTGTATTAGGTTCAGGTGTAGGACGGCACAGTGATTTGATATTTGTATACATTGTGGAATGGTCACCGCAATAAGTCTGGTTAACATTCATCACCAGACATCATTACCAAAACATTTTTGTGTGTGTATGTGTTGTGATGAGAACTTTTAAGATCTACTCTCTTAGCAACTTTAAAAAAGGCGGTGTTACTAGCTGTAGTCATCATGCTGTATGTTGTATCCTTTTAGCTTAGTTGTTTTATAAACGTAAGTTTGTACCCTTTGATCCCCCTTCATCCATTTCTCTCACCCCCACCCCCTGCCTCTGGCAACCACCAATCTGTTCTCTGTGTCTATGAGCTTGGTTTTTCTTTCTTTCTTTCTTTGCCTTTTTTTTTTTTAGATTCCACATATAAGTGAGATCATACAGAATTTGTCTTTCTTGGCCTGACTTATTTTACTTAGCATAATGCCCTTGAAGTCCATCCATGCTGTCACAAATGGCAAGATTCCATTTTTTTATAAACGATTGAATAATATTCCAGTGTGTGTGTGTGTGTGTGTGTGTGTGTGTGTGTGTATAACATTTTCTTTATTCAGTGAGCATAGGAGTACATATATCTTTTCAAGGTGATGTTTTCACTGTTTTGGGGGGATAAATAACCAGAAGTAGAATTGCGGGGTTATGTGGTGGTTTAGTTTTGAGGCACCTCTGTCCCTGTGTACCATAGTGGCTGCACCGATTCACAGTCCCATCAGCAGCACACACGGGCTCCCCTTTCGACACATCCTCAACACGCTGTTATTTCTTGTCTTTTTGAAGAGCCATTCTAACGGGTATGAAGCGGTCCCTCCATTGTGGTTTTGGTTTGCATTTCGTTAATGATTCGTGATGTTGAGCCTCTTTTTATGTACCTGTTGGGCATCTTCTGCCCATTTTTAAAATTAGATTGTTTGGGGTTGTTTTGCTCTCGAATTGTATGGGCTTTTCTATATTTTGGATATTAAGCCCTTGGTAAGTATACGATTTGCAAATATTTCCTCCCATTCGGTCAGTTCCCCTTACATGTTGATGGCTTCCTTTGCTGTGCAGGAGCTTTTAGCCCGATCTAGTCCTGCTTGTTTACTTTTGCTTTGGGTGTCAAATCCAAAAAATCATTGCCAAAATCAATGTCAAGGAACTTACTGGTAATGTGTTCTTCTTAGAGCTTTAGAGCTCAGGTGTTTGTGTAAGACAGTGTCTTATAAAAACCGGCAGCAGGCCAAATTTGGCCCATTGTAAGTGAATTTTTGTGTATGGTGTAAGGTAGCCGTCTGATTTCATTCTTTTCCATGTGAGTTTTTAATTTAGGGGATTTTTAAAGTAATAGGTGGAACAACATTATAGCCATCATATGAAAGATAGGAGGAATACATTGGAATTAAAACATACAAAGATTTGGGGGGGGAGGGGGGAGGAAGATGGGGATATCAATTAGCTAGCTAAAAGCCCCTGATTCATGACCTTGGACAGTTACCTACCCTTGAATCTTAGTTTCCATAGGTGAAAAATATGGATTAGCAGTCAACAAACTATAGAGATCCAGAGGATTAATATACAATGCAGATCTGCCATTGTAGCATAACAGCATCCACAAACAATACAAAAACAAACAGGCATGGCTGCATTCCAATAAAACTTTATTTTCAAAAACAACTGTCGGGCTGGATTTGGCTCGTTGACCCTAGTGTGCCGACCCTGATGTGGGCAATACTGTTTGCCTTGCCAGACTTAGTGATAACCTGAAGAATAATATTATGAATACAGCACATTACACAGAATCAGCTTGAAAAACGGTCCCTGTTGTGAATAAGAACATAGCATGAGGGCGTGTACATGCATGTACAAAGACAGACATGTAGGTATGTTTGCATATGTGTCTCTAGAGAAAGACTGGGGTATACAAATGAAGAAATGTTGAGCATACAAGGAGAAGTGCATGTGTATGAGCATGTGCTTGTACATGTAGACAAACCATCTAGAAAATGGGATAATAAGAACATAGACCGCCCTGATCAGTTTAGCTCAGTGGATAGAGAGCGTCAGCCTATGGACTGGGGGGTCCCGGATTTGATTCCGGTCAAGGGCATGTGCCTTGGTTGTGTGCACATCCCCAGTGGGAGGCGTGCAGGAGGAAGCTGATCTATGTTTCTCTTACTCTCTCATCGATGTTTCCGGCTCTCTGTCCCTCTCCCTTCCTCTCTGTAAAAAAATCAATAAAATATATATATATATATATATATATATATATATATATATATATATATATATATATTTTTTTATTATTTTTTTTTTTTTTAAAGAGAGAGAACATGGACCTCATGGGGTTAGGAGAATCCAGTGAGATGATGCTTGGTGCATTGCCTGGCACATAGTAGGCAGTCAGAAGTTAGCTTTGATTACTTGTGGGCGCAGATTCTGGAGGCAAGCGAGGAGGGATATGACAGCACACACGTTCACACATGTACCCACAATGCAATTTTTTTTTGCAAGCTTGTTTCCAAAGAAAGCCGGGCTAATGAGGAGGTCATCCTCATAGCCAGCAGGTGCCTGGAATAGCCCTGACGGGAATGCAATTCCGCTTTCTCCCGCGATGCTGGGCAAATGAGGAGAAAAGGCGTTTTAATCCCTTGTCACGTCTCCTAGGGCTGGAGGACATGTGTTGAGTTGGAATTTTTCAACTTCAGCCTCGTTTTTTTTTTTTTCCTTGACACATCCATCCCAGAAACATCTGTGAGATAAAACAGAGAAGGTCTTATGAATTCAGCTCATAACCCGGCCTGCGCTCCCACCCCAAGCAAGCGAGACATGAATCACCGGCCGGGGGCCCAGCAGCCCCGGGGAGCCGTCTCTCCGGCAGGGCCCCGGCCTTTCCTGAGGAGTTGCTTTTGATTTCCCCGAAGCCTTCTGATCATCTACACTCCACAGAGCTTGTGCGTCCGAGGGGAGGTGCATAGAGAGCTCAGTTCGTGCCCTGGGGAGAAGTGGGGGGTCAGCTGCACATTCCCCAGGCTCTGCTGAGTCCCGCTCTGCACCAGGCACTCGGGGAGCAAAGACAACCCTGTCAAGGGGACCTTGCTTGTCCCCATTTGCCCCTTATTTGAGAACACCACAGAGGAAGGCTGCTATTGTGGTTTTCAGGAGAGATGCCTCCACGGCACACTGATCCATAGACTATTCTGCACTGGAAGCTTTCATCCTTGCAAATAGGAAGGAATGCAGGATGGCTGCTGCTGGGTCAGGGGTCAACCAGCCGAGGTCTCAGAGCCAGCTGTTCATTCAACTTGGCCTTCTAAGGGCCCTCGGGCGCCCTGCCGTGCAGGAGCCCGCAGGGTGGCTGTAAATCTGAGCCCTCTCTGCCTGGGCTCGTGTTCTTCTTCTTCTTTTTTTTTTTAAATATATTTTATTGATTTTTTTTACAGAGAGGAAGGGAGAGAGATAGAGAGCCAGAAATGTCGATGAGAGAGAAACATCGACCAGCTGCCTCTTGCACACCCCTTACCGGGGATGTGCCCGCAACCAACATACATGCCCCTCACCGGAATCGAACCTGGGACCTTTCAGTCCGCAGACCGACGCTCTACCACTGAGCCAAACCAGTTTTGGCTGGGCTCGCGTTCTGTCAGACCTTTTCTGTGTCCGGAAAAGGAGGGGGTTTCAGAGCTGCCGCCCCTCGGCCTTGTGCAGCCTGCACCCAGGGTCGGGAGGGGTATGGCTGGCTCTCTTGTCATGTCTTCCGTCCAGGGGACACTTCTGTATTGGGGACCTGCTGTGCTCTAGGCCCTGTGCCAGGCACTCAGGAGGCTGGGAAAGCCAAGACAGGGTCTTGCCTTTAAGAACCAACAGTCCCGCCGAAACCGGTTTGGCTCAGTGGATAGAGTGTCAGCCTGTGGACTGAAGGGTCCCTGGTTCGATTCCGGTCAAGGGCATGTACCTGGGTTGCGGGCACATCCCCAGTAGGGGTTGTGCGGGAGGCAGCTGATCGGTGATTCTCTCTCATCGATGTGTCTGGCTCTTTATCTCTCTTCCTCTCTGTAAAAAAATCAATAAAATATATTTTTTTAAAAATAAAAAGAAGAAGAAGAACCAACAGTCCCAGGAGGTGGACAACCGGGGCACCAATGGGAAAGGCAGAAGATGCAAAGTCCTGCAGGGGTGCAGGAGGTGGGAGGGGAGGCCTTGTAGTTCCGGAGGGCTGGGCAGACCAGGGGGAGGAGGACAGGAGGGGCCTCAGAACTGGATTTGAACATTCGGAGGGCCCTGGGTAAGCAGAGGCACAGAGTCATTCAAAAGAGCCCCAGCCAGAGGGGGGATTTTCCTCCACTCCCAGGCGTTACAAAGAAAGCAACCGAGGCCTGGAGAGAGGATGTGGGTTTCCCCGTCACAGGGGCTCCGAGGGGCCCCGAATCCCTGCCTAGGACCTTTTCCCAGTCAGGGGTGAGAGACACCTGGTGTGACTCCCTACACACAGACACCTGCTTTCCCTCCTGCACGGGGCGGGGCGGGGGGGGGGGGGCGAGGAACCATGTGATGGTCACAGAGTCACACATTTTTTAGGAGCTGCTCCTTGTGGAGGGTCAGGGTCTCTGGAAAGAGGGGAGAAAAAAAGAGTTTCTTCAGTCCTGAAGTATCTGTCCCTAGGCTCATCTTATAGGTGATGAAGCTGAGACATAGGAGGCCAAGAACGTTTTGGATGAAACATTCAAATGGGACCATTATTTGATTGACGTAAGAGGCAGTATCTGTTTGGATAAGTACGTGCAGCTTATCCAAAGTATAGTGCTGGGGAGAGGGAGCGGGTGGAGGCCAGACCAGGGCCAGCCATTTCCCTCCCATCTGTTTCCGGTCATCCCTGAATTCCTGAGGACAGTCCCAGACCAGCCCTTCCGTGTGGCTGCTCAGGTCAGCTCCTCACCTTGGCTGTCCCCACCTCCTTCCCAGAATCCTTAGCAACAGACAGGCGGTCTGAGAGGGGCAGGAATGCCCCCCACCGCCCTCGGATGGGGCTGGCTTCTATTTACCCAGCTGCTGTGAGCCGCGGCCGGGGTCGCAGGGGAGACCTGAGAAGCCTGCCGTCCAGCTGGCGCCCCACGGCTCAGGTCCTGTGACCCCTTCTCTCCGCTTTGAGGCCCCTCCCTGAAGGAGGTGGCCCAAGGTGGGGCTTGACCTCCCGGGAGAGGGGAGGTTGGCTCCTGTTACATCCCCTTTATGTCTGCGGTCTTTCATCTTTCCTGAAAAGAGCAGAGGTGGCCTCGAAGAAAGAGGAAGGGCCCTGGGACCAGGAGCCACTGCTCGTCAGGGCAGGTGGGTGGCACATGGTGTTTGGAGCCAGACGCCCCAGCTTGGTGGGACCCCAGCAAATCACACGCCCTCTCTGAGCATCAGTGTCCAAATCGGCTGGCTGAGGGCGGTGGTCACCCCTCTCTGGCCAGAGTCTTTGTGAAGCACAAGTGCAACCAGGAATGTAAAAATGCTCTGTGATCGGCTTAAGAGGAAGTATCTGTCCAGTTAGGTACATGCAACTGACCAGGGGCAGGAGCACTGGCCGTGGAGTCTAAAGACCCGGAGACCAGTGTGGAATCTATGTGCCTCTGAGCTTGAATCCTCATTCCTCTTAGCCACACTTTCCTCGTATTAAACTGGAGTGACAAACCCTGTTCTTCCTGCAGAGTCTCACGATGACCAAGGATCATTCATCCAGCCAGCACTTCCCGAACACCTGCCGTGCACCAGGCCCTGGGCGAGGCTGGCAGGTGGCTCTTGTCCCCAAAGACAAATCATATTGGAGGATCCTAGGGTGTCAGATATCTTGAGTTCAAGCTCCTCCTTTTGCAGATGGCAAAAACAAAGAGGACAGGGACTTTCCGGGATATCAGAAATGAGGAGCACCCACTGCTACTCCTCCTGAATCCAAGGCAGACATTATTAATCGATCACGACACTCTTCCCACTGAACCCACTGGTACTTCAGGATCCTTCTCAGCACAACACTCCAGGTAGCTACCAACCAAACTGGTTAAAATTGGAGGGCAAGATGAAGCTATTCACATACCAACCCAAAATCCCAACCTTAGACTTGTTCGTACACTGTCAGGCCCCTTCTGAACTCACCCCTCGTCCCCTGCTCCTTTTCATTTGTGGCCCTCATCATCCTGCTTGTTGTTAACCGTGGGCCGGTCTTCTTGGCTAGACTGGAGGTCCTGATAGGGGAGGTACTGGATCTCTCTCTCTCTCTCTCTCTCTCTCTCTCTCTCTCTATATATATATATATATATATATATACACATATATAATATTTTATATAAAATATTATATATATAATATTTTATTGATTTTTTTTACAGAAAGGAAGGGAGAGGGATAGAAAATTAGAAACATCGATGAGAGAGAAACATGAATCAGCTGCCTCTTGCACACCTCCTACTGGGGATATGCCTGCAACCAAGGTACATGGCCTTGACCGGAATTGAACCTGGGACCCTTGAGTCCACAGGCTGACGCTCTATCCACTGAGGTTAGGGCTGGATCTCTTTGTTACTAGCTGGGACTTGAACCTGGTCCTGGCACAGTGCCTTGTGGCTCATAATAGGCATTTGGTAAATCCTGGCTAGATGATGGATGGATGGATGGATGGATGGATGGATGGATGAATGGATGGTGCTTGGATGGTCATGCAGCCTCTTTAAGCCTGCATTCTCTTCTGCAAAATAGAGGAGATGGAGCTAACCTCCCAGGGGTGTTGTAGGGATTAAATAAGGTGATATGGATAAAGCCCTTAGAATAGTGCCAGTCATTCAAAGAAAAAATATTTATTGAAGGGATAACAATGACTGCTTATGCACAAGTGTAAAGACACTCTTGATAGATAGCTTCTGGCAAATGAATTCTGCATACTCTCTGCTAGGATGCTTAAAGGAGAAGAGAGCCTAAGACACAATTGTTAGAAAGAAAACCCAGGAGTAACCATAAGGCCTTGGTTGGGAAATCCTATTAGTCTTTAGAACATGCCTTGTGCAGACATACAGTTCTAAGCACTTCACATACATTAACTCACTTAACCCCCCACAGTGACCTTATATGGTCTGCATTGTTATTACCCCCATTTCTCACATGGGGAGACTGAGGCACATAGAGCTGCAGTAAGTTGCCCAGGGCCTTACAGCCAAGACCACCCCTTGAGAAGCCCACAGAGACAGAGCTGTGCTACTGAGTAGCAGTTACCAAGGGCAAGGATTTCATCCGATGTCTTTCTGTCCCCAGCAAGGTACCTGCCACGCAGCAGGTTCTCAGCCAATGTCTGTGGAAAGAATGAATGAACAAACAAACGAATGAGTGAATCTGCACACCACCAACCCTCACGGCAGGATGACAGGCTCTGATGATGCTCTTAGTGGACAAAGGGCAGGGGTTCGTGCCCGAGTCATCTAAGATGACTGTGGCAGAGCTAAGTGATTGTCATGGTCAGTCTAGCTCTCTTAGGACACGCGCTTTGCTGTCCCTTCCTGTCTGTCACTCGACGTAAGTGGCCTCGTCGGTTATCCCCCCGCCCCCATCTTCACCAGAGCCGCCTGCTGTCCTTTCCGTCCTTGCAGAGCAGGAGGGAACGTGGGCAGCAGGAGGACGTGGTGCCAGGACCACCACGTTCAACCCAAAGCCGGAGGTGGAGATCGTAGCCCACTCCTGCCACCAACACACACGTGTCCCCTCTCTGAGCCTCCGTTTCCTCATCGGCACCACGGAATATATAATAACAATGTCTTCTTTGCGAGGTGCACCCGTGGCCAGGAGACTTACTGCTCAGGAAACCGAAGCCAGAGGGGGGCTTGTTCTGACAGGCGGCCTCAGGAGCAGGTGCGTCCGTCACGAAGGTGGGAGCGGCGGGAGGCCGTAGAAATATGAACGGCATCCCTGGGCCCTGTCAGCCCCAAAGTCACGTCTCCCCTACCTGTCACAATGCCTGAAATGGCCACTGTTTGATTAATTAACTCCTGGCAGGAAGGCCCGGTGCCTCGGGAAGGATCCTGTTCACATGCACGCGGGGGACAGGCAGTATGACATTTGATTCCCTGGCAAAGACGTGCCCTCGGCCCCTCCCGGCACCAGCCTGGTGCACTCGTGGCTCAGGGCAGAGGACGGGTGTCAGGAGCTGGGCAAGAACAGACCTCGAGCAGCATCCCCTGGGGCCTCGGGCAGCTGGGAAGCCACATGCCTGGGCTCGGGGGTGAGGAGCAACAGGAGGACCCTAAAAATGGAGCGGGGAGCTGCCCGGAGCGGCCTTCTTCCCTTTGAACTTGCTGCCAAGGAGCAGCGTGGCCACAGGCTCCCCGCGGCCCCGAGGAGAGGCTGCCAGCCCCTCGGGCACCTGTCCCCGAAGCCCAATCACCGGCTCCCCCTGGGCAGTCAGCGTGCTGACGGGGAGTTCTTGGGGAGAAGGCTCTGCTGAGATCTCGAAATGCTCGGAAGGAACCACTTTTATCCCTTCCCTTGGCGCCTCACCTCTCACCCCTCGCATCCTGGTGGGTGTTTCTGGGGGCAGAAGAAGCTGCTCGTGGGTCCTCATTAAACCCGACCACTCTCTCCACCCCCACTGTCACCGCCCGGTCCGTCCACTGTCATCTCTGCCCGGACCGCTCAGCAGGCAGAGGGACCTGCTCAAATCACAGGCCACTTCCCAGTCCTGCCTAAAACCCTCCAGTGGAGCCCTAACCAGTTTGGCTCAGTGGGTAGAGCATCGGTCCTTGGACTCAAGGGTCCCAGGTTTGATTCCGATCAAGGGCACGTACCTTGGTTGCAGGCACTTACCCAGTAGGGGGCGTGTAGAAGGCAGCTGATCGATGTTTCTCTCTCATCGATGTTTCTAACTCTCTGTCCCTCTCCCTTCCTCTCTGCAAAATATCACATATATATATATATATATATATATATATATATATATATATATCCAGTGGTTCCACTGACTGAGAGTCGATCTGCACCTCCTTTCTGAGCCCTCGGGGCCTGGCTCGGGCTCCTTCCTCCTGCTCTGCCCACCTCCCACTCTCCTGCCCCTGTCACTCCTTTCCAGCTACTTGGGCCTCCCCTTCGCTGCTCCTCAAACACCCTGGCCCATTTACTGCCTCCTGAGGAAGGGCCTTTGCATAAGCTCTTCCCTCTACCCCAGTGGTTCTCAACCTTTCCAATGCCTCGACCCTTTCATACAGCTCCTCATGTTGTGGTGACCCCCAACCATAAAATCCTTTTTCTTCGTTGCTACTTCCTAACCAAACTTTTGCTGCTGTTATGAATCGTAATGGAAATATCTGTGTTTTTTACAACAGCAGTTCTCAAGAACCACTAGCAGGGTCGCCTAAGACCATCGGAAAACACATCCTTGGGACCCTGACTGACCCCAGCCCCTCGGGGGCTCTCGGGGTGGTCACATCTGCAGGCTGGGTGCTGCCAGGCCCTGGAGCCAGGCAGCCGGGGTGGATCCCAGCTCTGCCACTCCCGCACTGTGTGCCCTCAGCCAGGCCACTCGACCACTCGGAACCTGTTTCCTCGGCTATAAAGCAGGGCCAGGATGTTGTAACGAGAGGAGGGGGGGGTGATGGAGTTGACAACGGCCCCCACCCGGCCTGGAGCCCACCCCCTGCCTGATGAGCGAATGACAGAAAGCACATGGCTCCCATCTCTGCTTACGCCGCCCCTGCCTCTGCCTCTCACTGGCTGGGTGACGCTGGACAGGGACCAACCTCTCTGTGCCCGTATCCCCTGTAAACAGGATCATCAGAGGGTGATTTGAGATTACAGGAATTAATCCACCTAAGGCACTTAAAACGATACCTGGCCCAGCGTATGCTCTGGGTGTGAGCTGGTGGTTATCAGGAGAGATTACACGTGTTAAAATGTTAGCTTTGGCCTCCCTCTTCACTAGGGAGACTCTCTCGAGCAGGGTTGCCACGAGGTCAGAGAAAGTCGGCGAGGAAAGCCGAGTGACGGCGTGAGCTCGCGCGGCAGGCAGCCCCTCCCCGGGAGCTGCCTTCCCTCTTTATCTTCATTTTTCTCAAGGATTAGAGTCCTTCCCGGTGGGTGCCGGAGCGGCGTGCTTGTCAGGTTTATGAGCGTTCAGAGCCACGTTCGGCGACAACCAGGCCTCCCCATTTTTATAAGGACCGAGATAAGAGGCGTTTATGAGATTAGGGGTTTGTCATCGTCCTCTGTTTGGATGTCTGTCTCTCCCTCGCTCACTTTCCTCCCGTTTTATAAAATCAACGCCGCAAGCTGGGAACGGCAGTCTGGGCCCCATAAACAGGCAGTTCAAATAAAGGAGACGTTTAGGGGCAGGTTGGAGCCCCTTGTAAAGGTGATCGCTCTGAAAGGACCCTCATCTGGCCCGTTTGTCATGAGGTTTCCCAGCTGTCGGCCAAAGACCACTTGTTCTGCAAGTCTTGCTGTTTCGCTCAGAGTTTTCAACTTTTGGCCCTTAAACACGGAGACGCTGTGGGACTTTTGTAAGATTGGGGGGGATCCAGGTGTTTCTTCAAGGAACTTTTTGAAGGAGTCTATCCCTGGGAAAGTCCGGGATCAGCGGGACTCAAAGGGGCTCAGCGGAGGAAGCTTGAGTCCCCAGTCCCTGCTCTGCCGTGGGGGCCTCGTGACCCAAGAATCCCAGTCCTCTGTGGATTCACTGACCGTCCTGCCATAGGCACTGCGAGCTGGCAGCAGGCACAGAGGCATCAGCCCATGGTCCAGGGCTGGGGGGAGGCTCGTGGCTCTCCACCCTACCCCTGTCTGCCTGTCCAGCCTCATGTGCTGCACCCCCACACTCACAGACTCGGGGCTGCAGCCGAAGGTCCTCAGCCTCGCTGTGCACCTGCAAATCTCCACCCTTCGCCCAGGCTGTTCCTCTGCCCAGCATGCCCCCCTCTGATCCTTTTGTCTTGTCCTCTGATGTCTTTCAAGTCGGCTCCAGTGTTATCATCTCTAGAAAGAGCAATGTCCAGGCCCCCTTCTCTGGGCTCCCAGCCCCAGCACCTTCTTCCCCCCCCCTTCATTCCCCGCCCCCCCAATCACCACTCCCATCCATCCATTGGCACTGGTCACACTATTTGGAAACTGCTCATTTACCCGGGCATCTTCCCACCAGGTTGGAACTTCGGGTCCTTAGGCCCAACCCGGATACCAGCGTGGAAGAGGGGAGGCCGTAGAGTACTTCGTACCAACCCCCTCTTTGGACTCAGGTGTAGCACCCCCCTCCCAGCTCTGATGCTGCCTGTGGCTGGGTTACTTACCCTCACATGACCTTAGCTGTCTCCTCTAAAAATGGGATTATCCATGGTACCTGCCTTACAGGACTACTGTAAGAATTGCTGATCAAGGCTGACACACGCTATGGTGTTAACTCTGAATCTTCACTAGGAAGTAAGTCGCACAGACCCATTTTCCAGGTGAGGAAACTGAGGCACAAAGAAACGTTAGTAACTTGCCCGAGGTTCGTGGCAGAGCCAGGGTTCAAGGCTAGAGAGACCCTGACTGCAGAGGCTGTGCACCTGACCCCTCCTGTGCTGCATGGCCCTCTGATAACATGAAGCCTCAGCCTGGTACACAGTAGGCGCACAACAGGTGGTGGCTGCTGCACTGATAGCCCAGTTCATTTTTAAAGGCAGGGCAGTAGTGCTGGTGACCAGAGGAGGAAGGGCTTGAGAGCTAGAGGAGGAAGATACCTGGGGAAAACAGAGGGGACAGGCAGAGTTGAGATTGGGCGTGAGCCAGCAGAGGCCAGAGCAGGAGGACTGCAGTGAGAGGAGGCCAGGTCCTGGGCAGGTGGCTTGGAAGAAAGGCCTGAGGGTCCCGGGGCCATTTGAGCACCAGCATAGGGCCAGCACTAGTTCCCCTAAAGCCGTGGTCAGCAAACTGCGGCTCTCGAGCCACATGCGGCTCTTTGGACCCTTGAGTGTGGCTCTTCCACTAAATACCACGGCCTGGGCGAGTCTATTTTGAAGAAGTGGCATGAGAAGAAGTTTAAGTTTTAAACATGTGGCTCTCAAAAGAAATTTCAATCGTACTGTTGATATTTGGCTCTGTGGACTAATGAGTTTTCCGACCACTGCCCTGGAGAATAAAACCCCAAACCCCATCACTGAGCACACAAAGCCCACTGTGGCATAACCTCAGGTCCGCTTTCATTAATTATGCCCTACCCTTTCCCCCACATACATATCCCATGCTCCAGCCACCCCGCCATGCCCGGCACTCCTCCTTTGCACATACTGTCCATCTGTCTGAAATGTCCTACATCTCTTCTGGCCTTAACAGACTCCTACTTACCCTGCAATACCCAGTTCAAATGGCCCCTCCTCTGGAGAGCCTTCTTTGGGGACCCTGTTAGCAGTGAACCTCAAGGCCAAGGATGGTATCCTAATCCACTAGTGCCTAACATAGAGTTGGACATACAGGTATTACTTAGAAAAGGCTTTTTTTTTTTTTTATGAGTAAGTCTGTTCTCAAATCTAGGGCAGGCCCACACACATGATCTCACATGATCTCAAAATCCCCAATGTCCAGAAGGGCTAGGATGTGGAGGCAGAAGCTGAGCTACCTGTAGGAGAGAGCTCATACTTCCCAGAGATCCGGACAAGAGGAGGCTCCAGGGCTAGAGGGGCTGTGTGCCTCGAAAGTGCCGCTGGGGAAAACTTGTACCTGAGACCCCACTCCAAGCCTCCCCTCCTCTCCCCCTCCCTCCCCCCTGCCCCCCAGCACCATCCAGAGACGGTCACAGATGGAGAACAAGCTGGGGGCCTGAGCTGTGCTGTCTACTCTCCCGCGCTGGACCTCCTTTCAATGCGGAGTTCAAACCTGACCTTGCCCGAGCAGCAGGGAGGATACTGGGCTGTCACTCCGCTTCCACTCTGACAGCCTAAGACCACATTGGCTTTTTCAGCAGCTTTTGGCTTGTGGTCAACTCAAACCCCCAGATCTTTTTCGCCGGGATAGCTGCCAAAGCCACATCTTGTGCATTTGATTTATGGCCCGGGTTCGCTGAGGCCTAGGCCTGATCCCCAGAAGCCAACAGGAGGAGGGCAGCGGGTTCTGTACCCCCAGGAGGAAGAGTGATGGCGGGGGCCCCCCAGGCCTCGGCGTGAATGTGGGCAAGCTCTCCCCTTCTCCCTGCGTCCTAATCCTTCTCCTGGAGGCACCCGGTGCCAGGACCTCCGGAGTGGAGTCTTCAGTAGCATTCGAGTCACAGGCGACCTGGGCTCAAGCAGGCCAACCTCTCAGGGTCCTGGGGGAGGCGGGGCTTCGGGGAAGCACCCAGAAAGGCAAGGAGAGACGGGCAGGCGTCGGAGGCCTGGGCTCCTGAGCTTGGTGTCCGTGTGCCTGGGGGAAAGGCCCGTCACGGCTGTCAGCCTCAGTGTCTCGTCTGCAGAATGGAGGTGACTGATGCCAACCGCGTGGTGTCGTTAGGACAGAGGTGCCCGGACAGAACGTGCCTTCCTGGGCATCGCGGTGTCTGTCCCAGGGCCAAGCAAACCAGGTGGCAGGCGCCTGGGAATGACCCTATCCCCCTGAGGAGGGACCGAGGCACTGAGGCTGTGCCACTTCGCAAGTGTTATTCCCACTCGGCCACACATCCTTCTCTCCGGGGGATGTGTTTTAAATGCCACCTTTTCGGTGGTTGCCAACCTCTCGGTCCTCACGAACCAGCAGAGGCCCGTGGACCACCGGTTGGCAATCGGTGCCCTAAAGGCAGTCACAGACTGTGTTTAGTGTTTGTGTTTGTCCACTGCTCCTTTCCCCTTGGCCCTCTCGCTAACCCTCGGCTCCATGAGGGCGGGGACCACGTAAGCCGTTGTCCCTCCGGCGCCAGCACAGAGCGGGCTCAGCAGTGTGAGTGAATGGCCGCCGGGGACGGGGAAACATGCCCTCGGATTCGGGCTACACGTTCTAATCGTCTAATTCTTGCATCAAGAAGCAAATTTAGCCAAAACCGGTTTGGCTCAGTGGATAGAGCGTCGGTCTGCGGACTGAAAGGTCCCAGGTTTGATTCTGGTCAAGAGCATGTACCTTGGTTGCGGGCACATCCCCAGTAGGGGGTGTGCAGGAGGCAGCTGGTTGATGTTTCTCTCATCGATGTTTCTAGCTCTTTATCCCTCTCTCTTCCTCTGTAAAAAATTAATAAAATATATTTAAAAAAAAAAAAAAAAAAAAGAAGCAGCAAATATAGTTCCCTCTGCCACAAACAAAAGGCCACGTCCCCACCCTGGCCCTCTGTGTCCCCAGCCGTAAAACGAGGTGTACAGTGAGACATCAAACGATCTCTTCTCTAAAGTCCTTTTTGCTCTAAAGACTCTACGTCCGCCCAGGGAGGAGGAGAAAATTGTGTAGAATTTGTATTGCCTGTTGGGTTGAGGAAAAAAAAAAAAAAAAAAAAAAAGCCCACTTCTGCCAGGAAATCTCTCCTGCTCTGTCACTTTCTCCACTGGCCTGGAAAAAGCTGCCCCGCGCAGGCCCGGGCCTGCGGAACCCACCCTGGGAACGTCACCGGCCCCCCCACCGCCCGGGCGGAGGGGCCCCTGGAAGGTGTGTGGCAGCTGCTTCCCCGGGGGGTCCGGGCGTTTGTTGCCTTAACTGAGCTCGTGGGCAGGTAAAAAATTCCAGACATGTTCTCCGCTGACAGCTAATTGTGTCCTTTATTAATGACCATGGCTTTCCTGGGGCAGGTGGGAGGAGGGGGCGGCCGGTCTCAGCATGGGGGGGGGACTCCCTCAGGTGGAGCTGCTGACCACATTTCTGGATCCCATAGAAGGGGAAGTGCTACAGGAGGTGACCCCGAAAATGCACACACACACACACACCCCCCCCAGCTGGAGAGGGAGGGGAGAGACTTTCCCAGGCTCCCTACGCCCAGCAGGGGGGGCTGGCGCTGACAAAAGGAGGCAGGGATTGGGCAATCTGGCAGCCCCGTTCTGAGCCCTAAGCTGTCCCCCCAGAACACGGCCACCGAAGCACAGCGGGCGGCGTGCCGCAGGGACCCGCCGCGGGGTAATGGCCCATGGCAGCCTGGGAGATGTGCCCCAGCTCCATCCGGCCATCACCCCCTCGGAGCACCGGGCCTGAGCCCTCCCTCCAGGCCCTTCCTCGGTGCCCCGCCACGCCACCTGTCAATACAGCCGCCAGATGTGCTGGGGGACGCGGGCCCGGCCCCGCCAGATGTGTCAAGCGTCCCCGACACATCCGGCTTCCCCCCGGGCACATTGTGATTATTATTTAACACTCGCTCTTCCAGCGCCTGCGAGGCCCGAGGATTGCAGGCCGGCGGGGAGGCCCTGGCGTGTCGGTCCCGCGTAAGGTCTGGGGGGGCCTGTTCTCTCAAGGACCTGGCGAGGACCTTTAGAAGCCCCGTGCGGCGGTAACCTCAAGCTGGGGAGAGAGAGGTGGTGAGGCTCTGTGTGTTGCCCACTTTCTCACTGGGACCTCCTGTTAACCTAGAGGGGAAGGTAGAGCACGGCGCATTAACCTCAATTTTGGAAGGAAGATGTGAGGCTCAGGGAGGAGCAGAGTGGAGAAGCAGCGGAGCTAGGACTTGAACCAGGCAAAGGAAATGGCACGTGCAAAGGCCCTGGGGCCAGACGTAGCGGATGTGTTCCAGGAGGCCAGTATGGCTGGAATGGAGTGGACAGAAGGGAGAGTAGGACGAGGTGAGTGCAGAGAGGTAAAGGGGATATGGTTTTAAAAATAAATAAAATAAAAATGAAATGCCTGGCCATAAGTTTAAACAGTGAGGTGGAGTGAGCTTTGAGGGCTCTCTGTACCCTCAGTGAGATAGAAACTATGGAAGGGCTTTGAGCAGAGGAGCAGCCCACCTCTGACTCCTATTCTGTAGGATCCTTCTGGCTGATATGCTGAGAGCAGACACAGCCAGAGGGGAGGCGGGAGGGCTGGGGCAGAAGCCAGGACTCCCGGCGGGAGGCTACTGCAGTGATCTAACAGCAGCCACTCCTCTTCCCCTCGGCCTTCCCTTCCCACCAGGGCAGCGGGACTCTGGGGCTGCAGCCCTGGCTCCATCAGCCACGGACTGGCTGTGTGACCTTAGGCAAGTCATTGTCTATGTCTGACTCCTGTCGCCTGTCGTCATAAAATGAGAAGCTTGGACCAGAAGATCATGAATAGTCCTGACCTCCAATGACCCGACCCCACCTGGCTCCCCAGCCTCCTCTCTCACCTCTTTCAGCCTCGAACTTCATGTTACAGCGATCCTGAGCGATGTGTCTCCCCGGGCACACACCGTGCCAGTCACGCCTCCCTGCCTTCGCACCGGCTGTGCCCACTGCCGGCCCCGCCCTCTCCCGGCGCCTGCCCTGCAGGTGGAGAGCCTGTGTACTCCATCGGAGCTGGGTGGTGTCCCCTCCAGAGGCTCCCCCTGGCCCACCCCTTTCCTTGGTGCTCCCGGGCACATGGACAAGCCCTGCCCATCTTTGAGAGACAATAGGATGGAGTGAAGTGGACCTGCCGCTGGCTGCAAATCCCAGCTGCACCTCGGGCGTTGCCTCGTGGTTCTGAGCCTCTGTTTCCTTGTCTGTAAAATAGAGATAATTCTATTTCCTGCTCCCAGGGTCAAGGTGAGGAAGCAGTGAGATTGTAAGGCACCTAACGCGTGCCCAGGGGAAGCCAGGGTCTCGCTGCAGAGAAAGGGCCGTTGGGTGAACACTGGGGGTCGCCCTAGACAGTGTTGCCCCAGATCCCTTGAGGGGCCATGGCCAGGCCCCTAGGACAGCCTCCCAGCCGCCCCATGGCCCAGGGGGATTCCTGTCCACCCCTCCTGTCACCAGCCCCTCCCTCCACTCACCTCCTCCATCAAGGCCTGGTAGCAGCGGCACAGCACTTGGAAATGTCCTTAATTGCTTCACCAGAGTGGGGAGTCACCCTGCAGGCAGATAATTAAAAAGTTCAGAGCTTGATTAATTGGGAGGAAATTGGAGGAATGGGGCTGCCTGCTGGGTGGGAGCTCCCAGCCCCTACATGGGGATAGCACGAAGGGAGGCAGGCCAGAGCCCAGACTGGGGGCCCAACACAGGATCCAGGGGCTGGAAGGGCCGGGTGTGGAGCACCCTCACCTGCCTTTGCAGGTTGTGGGGTACAGGGTCTGACTTCCCCAGGTGACTGAGCTCTGCCACTCCCTCACACCCACATGCAACAGGGGAGGAGATGTCAAGAGACAAAGTGGTCATGAAAGTTCTGGTTCCTCTAGCTTTGGTGCCAAGGGATCTACAGGCCTGCTCTGTGCCAGGCTCTGTGCCAGGCAGTGGGCGAGGCAGGCGAGGTGGCTGTCCCCATGAAGCTGACAGTTGGGTGGGTGGGAAGGTGGAACATGGGGAGACAGATGTTAACGAGATGCCAGGAAGAAAGATGAAGGTGGGTTGCATTGACAGCTATTCCTGGGGGCACAGGGAGGGGTTCTGGGGGCTCTGACATAGTCTGGGGGGATAGGGGACTCCAGAGGCCTAGAACAAAATCTCCAGCCCACACACAAGATGAGTGACCTTAAGCACAAGAATGCACCTTCCTGAGCCTCAGCCAGTCAGCAGACACTTCCAGAGACCTGTCCATCACCTCTCGGCCAAACACCGGAGCTGGGAGGCCCCGGACATATAGTGGATTCCCACTGCCAGCCGGGCGCAGAGCCTGGCGCAGGAGGCAGAGAACTCCGATCGTATAATCGTGCAGGGCAGACGCAGAGTGGCGCGGCCCCAAACCCCAGGCCTAGGAGGAGGACCCAACGGTGATTTGGGCTGGAGCTGAGATTTGAAGGCTGAGAAGGAGTTGGCAGGGCTGGCGCTTGGGCAGTGTATCAGGCGGAGGGGACTGCCTGAGCAAAGGCCCAGAGTGGCCGAGCCCAGCTTACTGGGGAGCTGACGCTGCCTCCTGTGACGGGGTCCCTGGGTCAGCTGGGCGGTGCCGGGAGCTGGAAGGACGCACCCCAGGCTCAGGGGAGCACTGGAGGGTCTGGAGCAGAGGAGGGCTCGGCAGATGGCCCGAGTGGTGTCTGGCGTGGGGGAGGCCCTGGGTTCCCCTCTCAGGCACAGAGGGGGTGTGTTCGCATAGCCTTCTGACGTCTGAAGTCCTGCCAGCTGCTGGTGGGGATCCACAGAGCCCAGGTCCCAGCAGGGGCAGGCAGGGGTCCTGGGCATGTGAGGATGGTGGAGGGTTGGGGGCAAGATGACTGACATCCCCTGGGTGGTCCCAGAAGGAGCTACCACCACAGGGGAATGGCCCTGAGGCTCCCTGGATGGAATCTGGCCAGGCAGATCCCCCTGCCCCCTTTTCAGCGGAGGGGAGAGGAACCCTGAGGGCTTTGGAGGCAGGTGTGAGAGAGAACATGGAAACTGTGAGTGCAGGCTCTGCCCCTAACTCCCTGGGTGACCTTGGGCGAGGGGATGGGCTAGGGCAGTGGTCGGCAAACTCATTAGTCCACAGAGCCAAATATCAACAGTACGATTGAAATTTCTTTTGAGAGCCGAATGTTTTAGACTTAAACTTCTTCTAACACCACTTCTCCAAAAGAGACTCTCCCAAGCTGTGGTATTTTGTGGAAGAGCCACACTCAAGGGGCCAAAGAGCCGCATGTGGCTCTCCAGCCACAGTTTGCCAACCACTGGGCCAGGGAAACTCCTGGCTCAGCACTGGGCAGGCGCACATTCGCCACAGGGATAGAAGCTCCTTCTAACCCAGGAGCTTGCCGTCTGCTTCCAGCGTGGCCTGGCCCATGGCACAGAGGACCGGGCACCCTGCCCAGCCAGCCTAGGGGATGGACTCCCTGGCTCAACCTCAGCAGCAAAAACAAGAAGCATGCAAAATGCAAAAGCCACTTTGCATGAGGGAGACCCCAAGCCCCGCCCCCTCAGCCACAAGAACAACACAGGCTCAGCCCCGGCATGTGCCCTGCACAAGCCCCAGAACATACACAAATCAGCTTCTCCGTGGTTCCGGAGAACGCAGGGCCCAGGGCCGGGTGCCTGAGCCTGTCCACAGCCAGAGTGCCCCGAGCGGGCTCACAAAGCGAGGGCTGCGAGGGCGGCGGAGTCTGGGCCCCCCTGCTCCGGGCCAGGGCTTTCCTCTGTCCAGTCAAATGCCTTTCCCCAACCCAAGCCCAGGGCTTCTTGGAGATCCCAAGGCAGGACACTGTACCCTCTGCCTTCATACCACCTGGCACCGCTGAGCCCAGAACTCAGCCCCTGGCCCCTCTGCGCCCCCCCCCCCCCCCCCCCCGTGGCCAGGCTGGTTAAAAGAGGGTGTTCTAGCCTCCACTCTGACAAGCACGGCCTGGGCCTTTTGTCTCAGTGTCCCAGTGCCTGACACATAATAGGGGCTCAGTACATCTCTCCGACTGGACCCACTGCCCCGAGGGCAGGGGCTATATCTCTGTCTCTGTATCCCCAGGGCTGAGCACATAGCACTTCTGTTGCTACTTTCGTTGCTACTTCTGTAATGTTGCTGCTGTTATGAATCATAATGTAAATATCTGTGTTTTCCTATGGTCTTAGGCGACCCTGCTGGCGATTCTCAACATGTGGGTCACGGCAGGTTGAGAACCACTGCTGTAGAGCCTAAGACCATCGGAAAACACAGATATTTCCATTATGATTCACAACAGCAGCAACATTACAGTTATGAAGTAGCGACGAAAATAATTTTGTGGTCCGGGGTCACCACAACACGAGGAACTGTATGAAAGGGCCGTGGCATTAGGAAGGTTGAGAACGGCTGACACAGCCGGTGGTGGGCCAAGAGTAGATGAGGACAGCAGCATCAAACACGTGCAGCGCTTCACGTGAGCCGGGCAGGCACTGTGGCAAGTGCTGTCTCTATGTTGCCTCGTGTAATCTTTGCAACAAATACAGCGTCGGTGTTATCAGTACCCCCATTGTATGGACGAGGAAACTGAGGCACAGTGCTAGCTAACTTGCCAGTGTCAGCAAGAGGCAGGACTTAGCCCTGGCTGCTGGCTCCCTAGTCCATGCCCAGGTTCAATGTCTTCAGACCTCCTACTCAGTGCTCAGGAGCAGGAGCTAAACTATGGTGAGCACTCCTCTGCCCAGAGCCACTGGACACCCAGAAGACAGAGACGGCTCTGACCGGTTTGGCTCAGTGGATAGAGCATCAGCCTGCGGACTGAAGGGTCCCAGGTTCGATTCCCGTCAAGGGCATGTACCTTGGTTGTGGGCACATCCCCAGTCGGGGGGGTGTAGGAGGCAGCTGATTAATGATTCTAACTCTCTATCCCTTTCCCTTCCTCTCTATTAAAAATCAATAAAAATGCAATAAAATAAAAATTTAAAAAGACAGAGATGCTCTTCCCTGCCCCGAAGCCGGCCTCTCTGGGCTGCGAGCTTTTGGCTTCATTGCAGCATCAGTCGTTTGGGGGAGTAAACTGGAGTCTCTAGGAGGACGGTGGGGGTTAGGGGGCAGAGCAGCAAGCCAACCTGGGAGGCTTTGAGGATCACCCAGTGCCAATTAGCGGCCCCACCGTGCCAGGCCCAGATGGAGCCCTGCCTTGGCCGGACTGAGGGCTCACTCGGTCAATTATCACCTATCCCCGGAGCCCGGGGCAGGCGGGAGGAAATCTGTTCTTTGTAATCCTCCTCCCCGGCCGGCCGGCCGGCTGCCATCCCCGCCTGCAGTTGCCTGGCCAAGGGCTCGGGGCGGCAGCAGAAGGCCGGTGCTGGCTGGCTGCTCTGGCCCCAAGTCCTGTGTCTGGGGCCCAGGCTCTGCCTCTCCCTTACTGAATGGCTCCCTCATGCTCCATCCCAAGATGGTCTCCGGCCCTCATATTCGGCGACACGGTGATTTCTGTGTCCGGTTATACCCGGGCACAAGGTCTTTGGAATGGCAAACTCATTAGTCAACAGAGCCATTAGTCCTCAGCTCTGCCGTTTGGAAGTTGTGTGACCCCCCTCAGTTTTCTCATCTGTAAAAAGGGGGTATTAATGGTACTTCAGTGGGCAGTCATGTGAATTTAGTGAGAAAACCCGTGTAAATCACTTGCACTAGGCCCAGCACCCGGGAAACACGGGATCAGTGGGAATTATTATTGTCCCTGCATGCGGGGTGAAGAGGCATCGCTAGCATTTAGGTAGCGCTTGCTGTGTATTCTGAACGCTTTGTGTGTCTGAACCTGTGAAACCCACAGTCCCTGCCCTCAAGTTGCTCCCTGTCCAGTGGGGAGACAGACCTACCTTCATTCAGAAAACTGAATTAACTGAGCACCTTCTATGTGCCAGACCCTACCCTGGGTGCTGGGCATGTGGAGATTAAAGACCCAGCACCTATCCCAACTAGGGTTCACCAACCAGTGAGCAGAACACAGAGCAGTCACCTAGGACAGTGGTCGGCAAACTCATTAGTCAACAGAGCCAAATATCAACAGGACAACGACTGAAATTTCTTTTGAGAGCCAATTTTTTTAGACTTAAACTTCTTCTAACGCCGCTTCTTCAAAATAGACTCGCCCAGGCCGTGGTATTTTGTGGAAGAGCCACACACTCAAGGGGCCAAAGAGCCGCATGAGGCTTGTGAGCCTCAGGTTGCCGACCACGGGGCTATGGGTTAGGTCCAGTGGTGGGAAGGAGCTGGTCTGTGCCAGCTTGGCTTACAAGAGCCAGCTGTGGGCATTTCCTCCCAGCTCAGGTCTCTCAAACGGCCCTGGTGGGAGTGTTTACAGCACAGAAATCCGCAAATACGACAAATCACGGCTCCTCTCGCCCCGGTCAGCCATTTACCAGCACATCACTGCCTACGGAGCATGTGTCGGGCGTGCTCAGTGCAGGTCTGAGTTATCTGCTGTGGGGAGCGGAGGGCGGGCCTCCCAGAGGGGCAGAGGTCAGATTCACCAATCCGGGGACAGGATGGTGGGGGAGGGGGCACTCAGGCAAAGGGACAGGGGTGGGGTGTGCAGCCAGGGCACCGAGGGGACTGCAAACAGATGAGAGGTGACAGATGGGGCTGGAGACTTAGGGTGTTTCCAGGATATGGGGCTTGCAGTTAGGATGCGTAGGGCACCCCGTGGGCAGGCCCCTGGGAAGACCCTTGGGAAGAACAAATGAGAAGTGGAGAGGGATCTGAGCGTCCATGCGGCCTGGTGACATTGAGATGATGGTGGTGGCACCAGACCTGGTAATGACTTGACTAAGTATTTCCTCACCCACTTTCTTATCTGTTCCTCACAGCTTCCTGTGAGGGGTATGTTTGTTCATTCAACAAATATATACTGAGCACTACTATGTTCCCACCACTCTGTCCCACCAGCGAGGGACCCACTGAGACCAGACAAACTGGTTCCTCTCCAGTCTTCCCAGTGCAGGGGAAAGATGGCGCACACGTTTGTAGCTGTTTCCAATATACAGTGGACCCTTTAAAAAATGAGGGAATTAGAGGCACCAACCCCCCGTGTGGTTGAAAATCTGCCTATAACTTTTTTTTTTTTCCTATTTGCTTTGATGGTAGAATCACTGGCAAATCATTTTTTTAAATATATTTTATTGAATTTTTTACAGAGAGGAAGGGAGAGGGACAGAGAGCCAGAAACATCGATGAGAGAGAAACATCGACCAGCTGCCTCCTGCACACCCCCTACTGGGGATGTGCCCGCAACCAAGGCACATGCCCCGGACCAGAATCGAACCTGGGACCCCTCAGTCCGCAGTCCCATGCTCTATCCACTGAGCCAAACCCGTTTCGGCGGCTGCCTATAACTTTTGACTCTACAGTCAGCCCAGGCTCAAGGGTCGACTGTAATTACACATTGTGATGAAGGAGACAGAGACAGACATCATAGCGAGAGAATCCCTGTAGTCAGGATGGCCACGGCAGGCCTCTCCAGAAGGCGACATGTAAGCTGGGCCCCGAAGGATGAGAAGGATCAGGCATGGGGAGCAGGGACAGCGGTCCAGGCAGAGGCCCTGGGTGAGGACACTCCTGATGACTGGCGGCTGGAGACTAGTAAACGAGGGGAGGGGCAGGGAGTGGCAGGAAGACAGCGGAGCCAGTCGTGCAGGGCTTATGGGCCAGGGTGCGGTGTGGAGGTTCACTCCAGTGCCTGGAGGGGAGCCGCGGCTGGTTCTAAGGGTGTGGTGGATCCGACTCTTTCTCATCAGATCGCGGAGCATCGTGGGCAGGGAGGCCTCTGAGAGATGCTCACTTCGTCTGCCCCATGCAGGTATCCTCAGCTCCCTTTCTGGGAAGACTCAGTCTCAGAGACAGCAAATTGCACTGAGCCCACACTCCTGTCAGGGGCACCGCTGCCGAGTCTGTGTCTTCCCACTGCTGTACGAGACTCAGATGTTGGTGGGACGGGTGCCTTCCCAGCTGAGAAGCCACGAGCAGCATGGCCCCTAGGGCACCGGGCTCTGTGGATGGCAGCTGCCCCAGGCCTCTCTGTGAGAGAGGAGGTGACCGATGGGAGCTGAGGCCCCAGCACACCCCGCAGCTGAGATCAGAAAAGAGCCGTGTGTGTCTGCTCCTCTCTGGGCCTCAGTTTCCTCAAATGTCAAGTGAGGTGGTTGAGCTGGATGTTCTTCTCCTTCCTTCATCCACCCATCGCCCACTGGGTACCCGGCACCGTATTGGAAGGTTACAGTCCAGCCAGGTACTTACAGGTTCACAAGTAAGTAAGTAAAATGGTCAGCTCAGCCCGGCCGAGGATCTTAGGGAAGACCTCCCTGCAGAAGTGGTACCTGTGAGAGTCTTAAAGATTGTAGGACTTCCCCTGATGACAAAGGGAGGGCACGCCAGGGAACGCGGGCAGGACCCCCCAAGGCCAGAGGTGTGGAGGGACCTGGGGGTGGCACCCTAGGCAGTTGGTTGTGTAGACCATCAGGCACAGGCTTGGGTAGTGGGCACTGAGAGATGGGCATGTGCCAGCTCTGGGGGCCCTGGGGGCCTGAGGTGCTTGGGGGCTATTGTGAATTTTTTTTAAATAGCCATTTTATTGTGATACTAGTGGCCCGGTGCATGAAATTCATGCACATTAAAAGGGCATTAATTAGAGAAAATATTTTAATATTGCTGTTTGCCCTTTGTCTATAATAGAAGTGTCCAGCCGGCCCCACCCCCATTGGATAACACCAAGACCAGGACAGCCCCACCCCCGTCAAGCACAGCCTCAGGGGGGCACAGCTTTAGGTCCCCCGGCCCCGGCCCCATGCAGCCTCAGGTCCCTGCCAATGGGTCCTTAAGGCGTCATGGCCTTTACTGCATGACAGCCATTTGCATATTGGCCTTTTATTGTGATGATACCTGCTATGCCATACAGTTCCCCTATTTAAATTGTACCAGTCAGTGGCTTTGAGCATATTCAGAATTGTGCAGCCATCACCACAGTCAGTTTTAGGACGTTCTCATCGCCTAAGGAAGAAACCCATCACCCATCAGCATCATTCCCCATGCTCTGCTCGCCCCAGCCCCGGCAACCACTCATCTACGTTCCCTCTCTCTGCCTGTGCCTCTCTCTGCCTGTGCCTCTCTCTGCGTGTGCCTGTTCTGGGCATTTTCATAGACGTACAAGCAGATACTCTGTGGCCTTCTGTGACAGCTCCTTTCACTGAGCCGTGTTTTTGAGCTTCACCCGTGTTGCAGCATCCATCAGTCCTTCATTCATTTTTGGGGCCAAATAATATTCCATTATAAGCCGGGGCGGGTTTTTAAGTGGCTCAGAAAGGCTTACAGTTTGGCACGCTGGTCCTGGAGGGCGGGCGGGCGGGCAGGAGATGGCCAGATGGCCAGGAGAAGCTAAAGAGCGGGTGGGAGGGCAGCAGGGAAGAGGCAGGCCCGGGCACTGCTGGGGAGGGAAGACGCGGTGATTGACTGGCTGCAGGGGGGAGCGGGAGGAAGGACAGGACAAAGGGTTTTATGAAGCACAGTGCCAAGAGATACAGAAACCACAGGATGCCCGGTGGGAGGGCCACGGTGTGGCTGGGCAGCACACCTAATGAGAGAGAGCTCCTGGAGCAGGCAGCCTGGGGTGTCTGAGAGGGGCCAGGACCCGGTGAGGGGAGAGGACAGCCGGGAAGGCGGTCCAGATGGAGGGGCTGGCACAGGCGGAGGGGAGAGTGGGCAGGCACTGCAGCCGGGCTCCGGGAATCGCCAGCAGATGGAAGAGGCACACTAACGATGGAGCCAGGAGGGTCTTGGTCTTGGAGCCAAAACCCTTTGGCATCTATCAGAATGGTCCTAGACCCTCACAGGAGCCCTGTGCCCCCATTCTAAAGCAGAGAAAACTGAGGCTCAGAGAGGTCAACTACTCAACTGGAGCCGGGGCTGCCCCTTTATAGAGCCAGGAGGGAAAGGTTGGTGCCTAAGAGGAAGAGTGGAGGAAGGGAGGGAGGGAGGACGGGAGGACACAGGGACCCCAGAGCCAGCACGCCAAAGTGGAGAGAGTCCTGGACAGGTGCCTGGAGCAGAAGCTGCCAGTCCCTGCTCAGCACTCATGAACCACTGACGCAATGCAAGTCACAGCAAGATGGTGTGGTGTGGTGTGGTGTGGTGTGGTGTGGTGTGGTGTGGTGTGGTGTGGTGTGTGTGTGTGTGTGTGGTGTGGTGTTCTGTGGTGTGGTGTGGAGTGGTATAGTGTGGTGTGGTGTGGTGGAGTGTAGTGTGATGTGTGTGTGGTGTGGTGTGGTGTGGTGTGTGTGGTGTGTGTGGTGTGTGTGTGGTATGGTGTGGTGTGGTGTGGTGTGGTGTGTGTGGTGTGGTGTGGTGGTTAGGAAAGTGGCCCCTGGAGTCAGACCACCTGAGATCGAATCCCGCTCTGCCACTTGGGAAGTTACTTCGCCTGTGCTTTGGTTCCCCATCTGAAAACGGGGGTGAGGCTCGGATGAGTTATTACGAGTTACGTCCTTACAACAGCCCAGCATTTCATCAGGACTCAGTACACGCCGGCCGCCTCCCACGCATGCTCCAGAGCCGTCTCCCAGCGGTGCCATGGAAGCCCAACACCCCCTCCCAGAGGCACCGTCGCCATCCTTGCTGGTGTCGCGCTAGCCTGGCCGGTGTGTCAGAGTCTGTCACACCTGGCAGCTCCTCTAAGACTGGGCTGGTCAGTTAGAGGCACCCCCAGGGGGGTATTGGTTAGGGTGATTGCAAAGTGCTGGGGGGTGGGGGGGGCGCGCCATGTTCTAGCAGCAAGCCCTGAGATCGCAACTGCAACCCCAACCCCTCCCAACCCTGGGCCAGTGCTGCTCATCGATTGCAATACTCACAGCCACGTGAGGGAGTAGATGCCCTTCCCAATGAGAAAACTATAGCTCAGAGAGGTCGAACTACTTGTCTGAGGTCACCCAGCAGATCGGTATTTGAACCAGCTAGCTTAATAATGCCAGGAATTGTTCTAGGCATTTTTGCCTAAATTAACCAAATGTCCTCCTCACCACGACCCTAGGCGGCAGGTACTATTGTCCCCGTTTTACAGGTGAGAGAACAGCTCAGGTGACTTGCCCAAGCTCACACTGCTGGCACGGGTGGAGCTGGGTTTGCAGGCAGCCTGCTTGCTGACCACTGCCCTTCACTGCCTTGCTACGTGCAAGGCCTCCAACGCCCAAGCTCTTTCCTCGTCAGCAGGCAGTTTCTAGAAGCATTTAGATGGAGCGTCTGACTGCCAGGTTCTGTGCTGGGCACAGGGGCGGGGCTGTGAACCAGACATCGCTCTGACCCCAAGGGAGCTGAGGGCAGGGCCAGGAGACCCCTTTGAGGAGTGATTGGCTAAGCCTTGGACTTGAAAGATACGCTCAGAGTCTGCGACTGGAAAAACGATTTGGGAAATGTTTGTTAGCCTTCCACATGGGAGGAAGGGATGCTCAGGGAGGTGGGTTGCTGGCCAGAGCTCACACCGAACTCCAGCCTGGAATGGGGTCAGGTGAGAGCCCAGGCCGGTGGACCGCTTAGCTCCATTTTGTCCCAAGAAAGAACTTGCCCCTTGCCCAGCTCTTCCCTGTCCACCTTCTCACCTGCACCTTGCATGATCCCCCCCACCACCACCACCATGGCACCGCAGCAGAGCTGGGATGCTGAACCCCAGCGGGTGGAGGAAGGAACAGGCCAGGAGATGGGAGGGCCTGGAGCCCAGGCCTCCTGATCCCCAAGCCAGGGCCAGAAGGAAGGGTCCACAGGCCCACACGGGAGGGATGACCTCTTGTAGGCCCGAAGCCTGAGCTGTGGGGCCTGGACCCAAATCCTCAGCATCCCCCAGAGCAGGGAAGAAAGGCCAAAGACCCTGTGAGATCCCAGAGGGCTCCGTGCCCACCAAGTGCAAACACTGCCCTCCTCAGGCTGTCCCTGGTACTTCGGAGCCCTTTATGTAGTAAATTGATCAAACATCTATTATAACCACTACTATTCACCCGGCACCTATAACTCATGTCACGTACTTTACACCAAAGGCCCACAATGGCCCACAGAAATGGGCCTTAGAATCATAATTTTGCAAGTAAAGAAGCTGAGTCTCAGAATGGTTAAGCCACTTGTCTAGGGCCACACAGCTAGTATAAGGCCAAACTGGGACTCACACCCAGGTCTGTCTGCGTCCAAAGCCAGTGGTCTTGCCTCTCTCCGTGCTCTGCACTGTGCCAGGGCTTGCCTACTGGAATGCAACCTCAGTCATCTAGGACCCAGGGCCAGCCACTGGTAAGTGAGACTGGGCCTCGGGCACTGCCATCGGCCTCTTTAGGGTCTTCAGGCTACGTCAGGGTTGGTCCTAGGAGCTGTGGCTTGCCAGGGGTCCAGCTGAACACTTAGAGACAAGAAAGCAGGCACCTGCCGAAACCGGTTTGGCTCAGTGGTAGAGCGTTGGTCTGTGGACTGAAAGGTCCCAGGTTTGATTCTGGTCCAGGGCATGTACGTTGGTTGCGGGCACATCCCCGGTAGGGTGTGTGCAAGAGGCAGCTGATCGATGATTCTCTCTCATCAATGTTTCTAACTCTCTATCCCTCTCTCCTCCTCTCTGTAAAAAATCAATAAAATATATTTAAAAGAAAAAAAAGAAAAAAGAAAGCAGGCACCTGGGACCTCCTGGCACAGCTAGGACTGCCTTGTGGGGGAGTGGAGACCCCCACGAACTTCAGGAGATGGTATTTCTCAGCAATGACACTGCGTGGCCCCTCCCACCAGCCTCCTGGCCCCTTGTGATTCTTCTGGTGCCCCTCCGTGAGACTGCGGGGTCCTCTCCGAGTCCACTAGTTGCTCACTTGCTCCACCATCCTGCTGTGGCAGAAGCCCGCCATGTTCTTCACGTGCCCCCTAGTGGTCCACGCACGTCATAGCAACCAGTTGTACGGTTGTTCCACTCTCTCTGTCTTCTCTCTCAGGTTGCCCATCTGGAACCTTCAAGGCCAACCAGGGGGACGAGGCCTGCACCCACTGTCCCATCAACAGCCGGACCACTTCCGAAGGGGCCACCAACTGTGTCTGCCGCAACGGCTACTACCGAGCGGACCTGGACCCGCTGGACATGCCCTGCACAAGTACGTCGGGGGCCCCTCGAGGGCGGTGCCTGAGTCCAGTCTCCTGCAGAGAGGCCCAGAGCGAAGGCTGGGTGGCTGTCCGGCTACAGCCAGCCTTTCCTGAGTGAGGAGGACCTGGGGGCGGGGGGAAGGGGGGGGAGAGACAGGGTGGAAAACTGGTTGAAAAGGACCATCGGGGACAGTCCCTGGGGTGGTCATGCTGCCAACGTGCAGATGCCATGGAGCTGGCCTCTGGCTCCTTGCCCCCTCCTGTGAAGCCAGTCACAGGGAGGATAAAGTCAGGGTCTGGATTTACAAAAGGACAGACAATGGCAGGGTTGGCAGAGAAAGAACCGACACAGGTGGTGTCTGTGGCAGAAAAGGCTGCCCGGGGTTCTAACCTGGCAGCGACTGCCAGAGGCGCAGGCCATGGCTCTCCAAGGAAGGGTGAGGACTAGGGCAGTGTTACAACCCCTGCCTCCCACAGGGACAGCTCTCGGCCGCTAGTAACAGAGCTGGCCCCCGAGGCAGAAACCACGAGGGTTTGTTCTACGTAACAGAAGCCCGGGCGTAGGCAGTGTCGGGAGAGCATGGGGAACCCAGGGGGTTCTCTGGAACCCGACTCTCCGTCTGCTCTGCCATTCCCAGCACGCGGTTTCTGTCCTTCGGGTCCCTTCGTAGTCCAGCATTGCTGCCGAGGCTCCGGCCATCACACACGGTCCTGGCCGCAGGGAGGAGGGGAGGGATAAAGGGATGTGCTGCAGCTGCCTCCTTTTAAGAAAAACTCCTCCTTTAGCTTTTTCTGATCTGTGAAACTTTTTATCTGCCCTTCAATTCTGAATGATAACTTTGCTGGGTAGAGTAATCTTGGTTGTAGGTTCTCGCTATTCATCACTTTGAATATTTCTTGCCACTCCCACCAAACCAGTATTATATGAAATGCCAAAAGGTGTTCTTTAAAAAGAGGAAAAAGAAGAAAAAAAGGTAAAGATAAAAATTATGGACAACAAATGCATATCAACAAGTGAATGTGAAAAGTCAAGTGAATTAAAAATCTGAGGAACAGAATAAACTGGTGAATATAATAGAATCAGGGGCATAGAATGGGAGGGGGTTGATAATTCTCAGGGGGAAAGGGGTGTCTGTGTGGGGGGTACGGGAAGAGACTGGACAAAAATCATATACCTATGGATGAGGACAGCGGAGGGCAGGGGGCAGGGGGGATATAAGGGCAGAGGGTGGAGTGGGGACCAGGTGGAGGGGAGCTATGGGGCGGGGGGGGGCGTGGAAAAACAATTGTAATAATCTGAACAATAAAGATTTATTTAAAAAAAAAAAAAAAGAACAGAAAAAGTCCTAACCAACAACTTCTGCTGCAATCCGTAGCCAGCACCCCATCAGGGAAGGCTGGGAAATTTTTGCCACCAGAATAAAGTTGGGTCCTGTTATAAGGGGAAAAGGGAAGTAGACATTGGCTGGGCCCCACCCCCAACACAAAAAAGACTGTCCCTCGTAACAAATGCCAAGGAGGCTGGCGTCCAGGGAGAAGGGTTTAAGCAGAAGTGCAACGGGATGAGAGTTATGTTCTAGAAACATCTCTCCGGCGGGTGAAGAGGAGAAAGTCCTTGGAGGAAGCCTTCTGGGAGGCGTGGGCTGGAGTCGGGGCAGGAACGTACCCCCAGAGCGCCCCCCATTGACCGGCCCCCCTCCCCCTCCACAGCCATCCCCTCTGCACCCCAGGCCGTGATCTCCAGCGTCAACGAGACCTCCCTGATGCTGGAATGGACCCCGCCCCGCGACTCGGGGGGCCGGGAGGATCTCGTCTACAACATCATCTGCAAGAGCTGCGGCTCGGGCCGGGGCGCCTGCACCCGCTGCGGGGACAACGTGCAGTACGCGCCCCGCCAGCTGGGCCTGACGGAGCCCCGCGTCTACATCAGCGACCTGCTGGCCCACACCCAGTACACCTTCGAGATCCAGGCCGTGAACGGCGTCACCGACCAGAGCCCCTTCTCGCCGCAGTTCGCCTCCGTGAACATCACCACCAACCAAGCAGGTACGCGCACCCGAGGCAGGCTCCTGGGGGGGTGGGCAGGGCCGGGCGCCATGCTGTGCCCACGGGGTGACCTGCCAGCCTCCGTTCAAGACGCCCTCGCACCTGCGGTTTCCTCCCTCCGAAGGCTGAGTGTGTGAGCCTGCCACCTGGGAGGGCATTACCATTGTGGTGGTGCTTCTAGTCGTTGCTGCCACTTGTTGAACGTGTGTGAGTAAACGTGAAAGTGAAGCTGCTGTAACAAAAGGGCCCGCCGCCGGGTGGCTTTGGGGACAGCAATGCATTTCTCTCTCACGCAGGAGGCCAGGAGTGAGCAGTCAGGTTCACAGGGCCAGCTCTGATCCCTGGAGATCCAGGGACAGGGACCCCTCTCGTCTTGTTGTCTCACCTTGCTGCTGCTCTGTGGGCAACACTGAGTCAGCATGTCTGTGCTCCAGCCTGCAGGAAGGGTGGGATGGAGGAGACCCGGGCAGCGACAGTGCTTTGAGCAAGGAGGGCAGAGGTGCATCAGTTCTGTGCACCGTCCACAGGAAGGAACTTGGTCATGTGGGGTCACCGAGCCACAGAGGAGGCATATTCTCTGCAGCCTGACTCCAGTCTCCGTCACAGCGGAGGGTGGACCTCTAGCAGATCCCATGGGTGCTTTCTTTGAACCTGTAGCCCATTTCAATCTAACTCCACCCAAACTCTTCTCCCCACGCCCACCTTTAATAATCCTCTCTGTGGCCCCATGTCGCCCTCCATCTTCCACCCTGCCTTCCTGCACAGCAGAATACGTTGCCAAACAATTCTCTCACCCCCAGTCCCTTTTTCCCACCAGTCCACGTAGGTGTCCGGTCCCTTCTCTCCACCAAGACCACTGTCCTCAGGGTCCCCGGAGACCTCCGTGTGGCCAGGTCCAGGAGACACTTGCAGCCTCATCTCCCAACCAAGGGCCACGTGAGACTTCCAAGGACCGTACGGTGCCTGTGGGTTGAGAACTCTGTGGTTGGCACTGTGACTGTGCCCCTCGGTTATTCACTCAACAATCCTTGCCAAGCCCCTGCTGTGGGTGTGATCTGGGTCCTGTCTCAGGGGGAACCAGGGGTGGCCAGGCTCCAGGAAAGCAAATGAATGGGCTCTCCAGCTTCCCGTTCAGGGGATCCAGAGGTGGAGGCGTGGCGAGGCTTGTCCTAGGACAGTGGTCGGCGAACCGTGGCTCACGAATCACATGCGGCTCTTTGGCCCCTTGAGTGTGGCTCTTCCACAAAATACCACGGCCTGGGCGAGTCTGTGTTGAAGAAGTGGCGTGAGAAGAAGTTTAAGTTGAAAAAATGTGGCTCTCAAAAGAAATTTCCATCGTTGTCCTGTTGCTATTTGGCTCTGTTGACTAGTGAGTTTGCCGACCACCGTCTAGGAGGCAGGGTTTGACCTGTAGGTTAAAGGCCCAGTAGAAATTTGAAAGGAGCCATCAAAAGAAATGGAACTCTGCCGAAACTGGTTTGGCTCAATGGATAGAGCGTCGGCCTGCGGACTGAAAGGTCCCGGGTTCGATTCTGGTCAAGGGCATGTACCTTGGCTGTGGGCAGATCCCCCAGTAGGGGGTGTGCAAGAGGCAGCTGATTGATGTTTCTCTCTCATCGACGTTTCTAGCTCTCTATCCCTCTTCCTTCCTCTCTGTAAAAAATCAATAAAATATATATTTAAAAAAAATGGAATTCAGGGGGTAGGGAGGACATGGAAGGAGAGAGGGCAACCAGCTCCACCTGATTGAGGGGTGCTTTCCAAGCTTGACCTCACTGCATCCCCCTGGTCTCCTTGAGTAGGAGTCATCCGTGTCCCCATTTTACAGATGACGCTCAGAAAAGTAGAGTCACAAAGCAGGAAGATACGAGATAGGAATTAACTGTGTCTAACAGACTCCAGTGCTAACAGAATCCAGGGTATGTCCAAGGAGCCTTGAGTGTCACTGTGGGTCTGATGGTGCGTGTGAGGGAGTGTATTTGGAGAAGATGTGGGTATGTCCTATTGTTTGGGTGACTGTGTGTGTGTGTGTGTGTGTGTGATTGCATGTGACTTTGGTGGGCGCCTTCTTACTGATACACGCATTCCTGAGTGTGGGTGTGTCTGGATCTGAGGGACATGGTGGGGGGGAGGGGGGGTTTGAACATGAGTTTGTATGTCTGAGGGTGGTTTGCCTGTCTGTGTGTGTGTGTGTCTGAGAAGGAGGAGTGTGGTTTTGTTTGTGAGTGTTTGTGGTATCGCTGTGGCTGAGCGGGCATGTTTCTGAGCGTGTGCCTGCAGTTCTCCAAGGGCCATGGGTGCATCAAAGTCCCGCTCAGACTGGGGTCCGGATGGAGCTGACTCGAGGTGGGCAATCCGAGAGAACCTCAAAAGCCAGCAGCTGTTGGCAGAGACACCTCACAGATAGTGATGCCTCTGCTGTGAGTGTCTCCCCGTTTGACAAAGCCCCGAGGCAGGGAAGCCAGGCAAGCCAGGCCCCCAGTGGGAGTGGAGGGGAGGGGACTCTTTTCAGCTGGGAGAAGCTAGAATTCCCCAGAGCCCCTGGATTTCTTTTCCTTGTGGGGCAAGTGGGGGACCTTTCCTTGAATCCATTTGGGATCCCTGAGTGTGGGACTGCCTACTCAAGAAGCCTTGGCATATTAGCAAGGCTGGAGTCTGGACTTCTGGGATGGAGCCCTCTTGTCTGCAGCCGCAAACTCCCAGAGAACAGAGGTGGGGCAGAGAAGAAGTGAGGGGCTTTCAGAGAGGAGGGTGCCCAAGGAGCCCTCAGGATTGAGGGGCAGACGCAGTAAGAAACTAGCACTGGATTAGGAGCAGGGAACCTGAGTCTGAATCCCAGCTTTGCCATGCATTCGCTGGGTGACCTTCGTGTGTTAGTCAGTTGTTGCTGCCGTAATGCTGCGTAACAAAAATGCCCCACTGCTCAGTTATTTGCCACAACAAACGTTTGTTTTCTCACTCGCTCGTCGGCGGGTCAGCTAGGGTTTAGCTCATCGGCACAGGCTGTGCCGGGCAGGGCTCCAGAACGTGGGCTGGATTCAGCCTATTCCACATGGCTCCTCACTCTTTTTGGACCAGCAGCCCCCAGGCTTCTTTCTTTCTCCTGGTGAATGGTGGGAGCACACGTGGTGGGCCAAGCCACGACACACAAACACATGTCTCTGCTGGTGGTGCAATCGCCCACATACATGAGTCCTGCAGAGTCCATGGCCAAGCTTGTGGGTGCATAATCCTGTTACAGAGAGGAAGAAGGAAGGTAACGGATCCATCCTATCACACTTGTGAAGGTCATGCCCCCCTCCGGGCCTCATTCTCCCCACCAAACCATGCATCAGCTTTTCAGACCGCAGGTTCTGGACTCCACCCCAGACCTGCTGAGTCAGAACCCCAGAAGTGAGAGGGAATCTGCATTTCTATCAAGCGGCTCAAATGTTCCTTGCTATCAGACAAGTGTGGGAAACTCAGATCTAAGGGCATCTAAGCCCTCCATCCCTGAGGCTTTCTAGGTCATAACTCCCCCTCCCCTCCTCTGCTCTAAGCCCCTTGACACGCCCCACTCTCAGGGATGCCTAGAGCCGAGCCAGAGACTGTGCCACCATGCCATGCCCTCCTCGCAGTATCCCCTTGGCCAGATGAGGAAATGAAAGTCCAGAGAAGCAGAATCCTTTATGCTGAGTCCCAACCCTAAATAGCCTACACTAGGATTTAAACCTGGGAGCAGGTGACTCTGAGTCTACATTGGAGAAGTCGGTGCCTGCCCTTGTGGATTTATGTCCTGGCTGGGAAGATGAGACCTGGGCAGAGTCTATATACAAGATGGCATGGGTGCGGGCCCACGGAGGGGTCAGGGAGGCGAGGGAGATCATAGGCAGGAGAGACCATTTCTTCCTGGGGCGTGGCAGAAAGGCACACCCTGGAAGGCTTCTGGGAAGCGGAGGCATTTTGAGGAACCGAGAGGCTTCTCGCCTCTCTGTGGAGCCATGCAGGGAAGGAGGTGCCCCCGGGGAGGGACGTACAGGAGGCAGGCGGGAGGAAGAGTTCTCCTGTTTCTCCTCCGCATCAGACTCCTCTGCCACAGGGCCTTTGCACCTGCTGTTCCCTCCGCCTGGAATGCTTCTCCCCTCCCACCTTCCCTCAGACCTTAATCCATCTTCATTGACCTTCCTCCTGACTTGATCGCATGCCCCAGTCCTATGGCCCTCACGTGCCTGCGGCCGAGTTTTTGCTTTATGTCTTCAATCATTTCCTTCCTGTCCCCGCCTCCCCCTCCCCCTTCCCCATCACACACACACACACACACACACACACACGCCATCACCACCGGCTCTGCTTTTCCTCACTGGCTCTCCCGGCACCTAGACGGGTGCGCCACAGGAATGCTCCGTGAGCGTCTGCAGCGGGGCTCGGAGAAGCATGGAGCGGGGTGGGGTGTGGAGAAGTCTGATAAGACTGGGAAGCAAGGCTGGGGACTCGATTCCCAGACACATGCCTTCAGTGGCCGGTTTTAATCAGGCCCTAAAATTCGATATGTAAATATCCAGCCCGCTGCCTTAAAAGGAAAAAGTATGTCTTTGGGGCAAGGGACTGGGCCTGGCGCGCGATCCCCTGGCATTCGCCGGAGCCAGAGCTGTCTTCTGGCTTCATGGAGCCGTCGTGCCATCTGTGAGCCACGCCCCGCCATTCCAGCACGCCTTCCTGAACCCTCCCACCTACCCCTGAGCCTTCGCAGGGACCCCCTGAGGAAGGAGGCGGGGCTGAGAGTCCCCACTGGAAGGATGAGGAAACAGGGCTTGGGAGAGGCTAAGCAGATCACTCAGCGGGGAAGAGGCAGACCCAGGGTTCAGTCTGGCTGTCCAGGGTCTGTGGCCTTTGACACAAACAAGCAAGACCAGAAAGGACAGGAGGGAGGACGGGCCTCGGGGCAGGTGATGGAAGACCACGCCGAGGAGGTGGCATTTAAGCTGAGCTCTGACTGAGAGCCAGAGGCAGAGGCAGCGTGGCAGGCCTGGGTGCGGACAGCACGGCCGTCACGGGGGGCTCGTCCTCGGGGCCGCATCCAGCCCTTGGCCGCCCACCAGGGGCGCACGGGACGCGATCTCGCCCTGGCCGGCCCCGAGCAGCCGTGCCTCTGCCCGGCTCCGGGGCCGGTGGGAAGGGGTGGGCAGAGTCTGGGCGTTGGCAGCCAGCCAGCCAGTCTGGCTTTGCATGGAGCCTGGCTGCCCTCCAGCACGTAGCCGTGGACAAGGTGCTTAGCCCGCGTCCTCCGCGTGCGTTTCGTCACCTCTCCTTGCGGGACCGCCGTGAGGCCTGGAGCTCGTGTTCCCAAGGTGCCTCGCCGGCGTCTGGGTGCGGGCGGGCTCTCCAAACGCAGAGGTCGTTCTGCCGTCGCTCTCATCATCCTAGCAGCTCACGTCTACCTACCACGCGCTTACCATGCACCGGACATCACCCCAGTCCTTCCCGGTGACCTCACCACGGCGCTAGGGAGGCGCGTCCTGTCATTATCCTGTCCTTTAGGTAAGGAGAGTGAGGCGTGGGGAGTTAGGGGGCTTGCCCGTGGTCCCCGGCAGTCAGTGGCAGAACCTAAATCATATGTCGCTGCACTCTTGGCTCAGGATTGGCGGGACCCAAGCCTCTGCCGAGGTCAGGCGGGCTGTGCGGGGGGCCTGGCGGGGTGAATGCAGCCCGTGGGTCATTCTCGTGCTGAACGGCAGGGTGACCAGTGAGGAAGCTCCCTTGTCATGTGTGGGAGAAGGGGCACCCGTTCTGGGCTTGGCAGCTTCGGCCCTCATCCAGCACGGCCCTTTCCAAGCTGCGCGGCCAGACCTCCCATCTCCGCGCCTCGGTGTCCGCCCCTTCAAAACGGGCACCTGCCCAGCCTCTCAGCTTCGCCAGGCAGTTGCCAGGTTCACAGAAACGCGGACAAAGCACCTAGGACATGGTAGGTGCACAACACGTGACAGTCAGGCTTCCCATGAAGTCAGAAGGCGTGCTCATTTCCTATGGCTGTCGTCACAAAATGCCGCAAGCTTAGCAACTTAGGGTGCCACCCGTGTCTCATCTTACAGTTCCGAGGGCCCAGACCAGTCCGGATCGCGTGGGGCTGGCTAACACCTAGGTGTCGGCAGGCTGTGTTCCTTTCTGAGCTCTAAGGGATGACCCGTTTCCTGGCTCACTTGGGCGGTAGCAGAATTCGGTGCCGTGTGGTTGTAGGAGGGAGGTCTCCATGTCCTGGCTGACTATTGGCCGGGAGCTGCCCTCTCTCTGGTCCCTGCATGTGACACACAAACACAAACACACACACACACACACACACACACACACACACACCACACACACCCGCCTCAGAGCCAGAGACCAGGCGTCGAGTGCCACTCCGGCTCTCTGGTCTCTGACTCTCCGCTGGGAAAGGTTCCCTTTTTTTCAGGACTCAAGTGATTAGATTGGGTCCACCTGGGTAATCCAGGATAATCTCCCCATCTCAGGAGCCGTAACCTTAATCACATCTGCAAAGTCCCTCTTTTAAAAAAAAATACATTTTTTATTGATTTTTCACAGAGAGGAAGGGAGAGGGATAGAGAGTCAGAAACACCAATGAGAGAGAAACATTGATCAGCTGCCTCCTGCACACCCCTTACTGGGGTTGTGCCCGCAACCAAGGTACATGCCCTCGACCGGAATTGAACCTGGGACCCTCCAGTCCGCAAGCCGACTGGGGACCCTCCATCCACTGAGCCAAACAGGTCAGGGCTGCAAAGTCCCTTTTGCCATGTCAGGGAACGTACCCACAGATTCCAGCATCAGGACATGGACATCTCTAGGGGCCATGATACTGCGTATCCTAAAAGGGGACACAAGTCACATGCAAGCCCATCAGCATTGGCAGGGGCCGCGGCGTTGAGCCAGTGCCAACGCCTCCTTTTAAAGAGGAGAAAACTGATGCCCAGAGAGGTTTCTAACTGATTGCTCAAGTCAGTGGTCGGCAAACCACGGCTCACGAGCCACATGCAGCTCGCAAGCCACGGTTTGCCACTCTGTTGACTAATGAGTTTGCCGACCACCGGCCCAAGGTGAGTCAGCAGCTCCTTGGCAGAGCCCATCTCCAGGTTAGCCCGGCCCGGTAACCCCACTCCCCACGGCTTTCACGTGAAAAGACTCTCAACCTGCCCAGGCCCTTTCCGCCACCGTGTTCTGCTCTGATCCTCCTGCCCTCCTGGGGGGTGGGCACACAGCAGCTCCGTCTCTGGAACTGGCATGAGCGTGCGCTCACTGACTCCTCTCCCCGGGGGTGGAGAGGATCAGAGAGAGCCCCGGGCCAAGAGGGGGCCCGGGGGGGGGGGGGGGGGCCGTGCCTGGGGAAAGGAAGCCGGAGGGAGAGGGCACTCCCCTCCCCGGGCCGAGCCCTCTGAACGCATCGTCCTCTTTGATCCTCCCGAGCTTTCTGCAGGGAAGGCATGGCCCGCCCCGGGTGTCGGTGAAGATCGGGTTTGGCTACAGGTAACAGGAAGAGAAATAACAGGCGGCCGCGGCCACCATCACGCGGTTTAACAATCCACTGTAAAACCATGGCGTGAAGGCAAGCCGCTCTTATTTTAGCTCAGGAGTCTCCGGGTGGGCTGGCTGGGGCCGGCCGGGGAGCGTTGACATGTTCGAGTTCTGTCTTCTCGGACTCACTCGGCAGCTCTTTGGGTTTTGTCGGGCTTTTGTGCCTGTTTGGGGGTGCCTGCTGTCAGCTGGTGGGAGTGGCTCCGTCTGAGACAACAGCTCTGCTCCTGGTCAGCCTGGGCATGCTTTCTTTCTTTTCTTTTTTTTTCTTTTTTTTTTAAATATTTTATTGATATTTTACAGAGAGGAAGGGAGAGAGATAGAGAGCTAGAAACATCCATGAGAGAGAAACATCGACCAGCTGCCTGTTGCACACCCCCTACCAGGGATGTGCCCGCAACCAATGTACATGCCCTGACCGGAATTGAACCTGGGACCCTTCAGTCCGCAGACTGACGCTGAGTCAAACCGGTTTCGGCATGGGCATGCTCTTTCTTAGGCAATCCCAAGGAACAAAGACAATGTCAGATACTCCCAAGCCTCTGCTTATGTCATGTTTGCTTACCTCCCTCTGGCCGGCGCAAGTCCATGGCCGAGCCCAGAGTCAGAGAGCGTGGGGACGAACAAGGAACAGGGCAAAGGGTGTAGATATAGGAAGGCGATGAACACAACCTGTCTATCCTAGTGGCTTGGACCGAATGAAGGTTTGTCTTTTTCTTATCGACAAAGGCTGTCACAGACCGGAGTTAGGACAGCCAGGCTTCTCAGCACACAGTGTCCTGTCCTTGCGGGCCAAAGTGGCTACAAGAGCTCCCGCTGTCATTTCCGTGTCCCGGGCAGCATGGACGAAGGAGAGGGCTAAGGGTTGGACGCCTCCCTTTGAAAGAGACCCCCTCCAAGTGCCACATCTCACTTCTAGCCTTCCTTCATTCCTTCCTTCCTTCCTCCAGTTAATATCAACCAAGCACCTACTCTGAGCCGCACCCTGTTCCAGGCACTAGGCATAAAGGGTTGAATCAAAGAGACAAGGTCCCCGCCCTCAGATAACGTGAGCTCTACCCCGGAAAGCGTGTGTGAGAGGGTGAGTGACGGGGGTAGGCAGGTGGAGGGGAAGTCAGGGAGGGCCTCTCGGAGGAGGCGGCGGTTTAGCTGAGACCGGAATGAAGAGGCGGAGCCGGCCATGGAAGATGTGGGGGAAGAGGCTGGCAGGCAAGCACGTGAGGCCGAGGCCCTGGGAAAGAAATGGCCTTGGTGTGACTGGGAACGGTGTGGCTGGCGTGTGGGAGGGGGGCGGCGAGCGGCAGGAGGTGGCAGGCACCAGGCAGGTGGGCCTTGCGGGCACATGGAGCCTCTGTGTTCTAGTCCAGCTGCAGTGGGAGCCACTGAGGGCTGTCCGCGGGAGTGGAGATGTCAGAGAGGCCTCGGGATCGGAGAGGCGGGCTGGTGTCTCGGAGTGTCCAACGCCCAGCGACCCCCATGCCTTCTAAGCTCATGGGGTCTTCTCACTGGTGCAGAGCAAAGACCGAGGGTAGGGTCGCCTTCAGAGCTCAGGGCTATGGAGGCAAAGCTGACAGGCGGGTCATAGGCCTCCAGACTTCCTTCCTATCAAAGGGTCCTAGTCCCAGAATGCCCTGGGAGACCACCCCGTTCACCCCGTCGTGCCCTGCGGGGGACACGGGAACACACACAGAAGCCGCTCCCCCAAGTTACAGCTAATGCAGGGGCTGATCCTCCCCCAGGGCTCGCCGGAGGCAGCAGGGCCCCTGGCCACCTGCTCCAGCCACACGGCCCCGCCCGGCTGGCCTCCCCGCCCCCTCTCGGTCACAAGCCTCTTTTGTGCTTCCTCCCAGGGGCTCCATCTCCTTGCAGGGGTCACAGGACATCGCTGACCCCATCCCTTGCCAGTGTGCCCAGCGGGTAATTGAAAATACCAGAATCCCCCGAAGGCCAGCTCACAGGGAAACCTGACACCCCGGGGTGGGCAGCGGGCGGCAGGCGGGAGGAGAGAGCATCCAGCTGTTCCCTGTCCTCCGCCGCTAATCCCCCCCGGATTCCGGCAGAAAGGCCGGCCCTGCCCGGCCCCCCTGGGCCTGCCTTGATCATCTTCCCAGCAATGCCGCCTCCTTGCCACACCCAGGGACATGGGGCTTACGGGATCAGAGGCGGGTGAGCTGCCTGTAACCCAAACCTGCCCGCTAAGCCTGCCGGGCCCGGACCCCCACGGCCGCGGGGGACCTGCCTCCACCGACAGCTGAGCTCCCGGAGCCGGGGCGGGCCGGGTGGGTGGCAGGGAGCTGAGTCACCAGGAGCCGAGGAAAGCTGGGAGCTGGGGTGCCCTGAGGGTCACTGCTTCTTCCCGGACCTCCCCGGCCAGCCTGTCAGCCACGGCCACCGTGGGGGGCGGATATGCGGGACCGAGGTGGGCCTGGATTCAGACATCAGCTCCACCACCTGCTCACTGGGACAAGTTACTTCATGCCTCAGTGCCTCCACTTTCTCATCCGTAAAATGGGTATGCTGGTTAATAACAGCAGCCTCGTGAGGGTTGATAGAACAGTTAAATGAGTTAACCCACAGAAAGCGTCTGGGAAAGGGCCAGGCGTAGCGTGGACCAGGAAGTGTGAGGTGTCAGCCGTGGGGACCTTTTCTCTTCTCTGGTCAGCGTTAGACAAGATGACAAGCTTGTGGAGGAGCGGGTCCCCATCCCCACGGCAGGCCTGCATGGCTCTCCGGTGCCTCAGGACAGGACAGGCCCCCGGGCCCGGGGGTCCGGCCCCCAGATGCTCGGCAGCCGGCAGCCTCGGCCTGCGCCTCTTGGAGCTACTTGTCCCTCTGCCTCATGACTACCCGGGCCCAGAAACCTCAGGAGCAGGTTCGGCTGGGCAGCGAGAGGGCCCATCGTGGGCAGAAGCCAGGCTGTGGGAAGCAGTGTGGTGGGTAGGTACTAGACCAGCTGGTCTGGGCTCTGGTCCTGGCCCCACCTCTGCCTACGCGGTGACCTCGGACAAGGTACCTCCCTGCCCAGTGGCCAGCAGCACCTGAGCTTCTTAGAGCTGCAGGATCTCGGGCCCCGCCCAGACCGATGGCGTCAGAATCCGGGCGGCGGTGCCCAGCCATGCGAGTTTGCACCCACCTCCTGATGCCCCTAGAGCTTGAAAGGTGCAGGCCTTTTGTAGGGTCACAGTCTGCCACTTTTCCTCGTTGCTAGGAGGTGAATCACGGGGAAGGAGGCGAAGGGAGGAGCAGGGTCCCTCCGGGGCTGGATCACCTCGGCCGAGGGGTGGGCACCTGTGACCTTGCGTGAGTCCCTCTGCACCCTGCCGGCTCCCCAGGGTGTGGCCTCAGCTACACGCTTCCCCTCTCCGGGCACCTCTGAGGTGGGGCCAGACGCTGCACCCTCTCCTGCCCACCCTGACCTCTGACCTCTGACCTCTCTTCCAGCTCCATCGGCGGTGTCCATCATGCACCAGGTGAGCCGCACTGTGGACAGCATCACCCTGTCGTGGTCCCAGCCTGACCAGCCCAACGGCGTCATCCTGGACTACGAGCTGCAGTACTACGAGAAGGTACCTAGGTCCTGGGCGCGCCCCCCCGCCCCCACCCCCCGCCCTGAGGGACCCTCTCAGGCTGGGCTGGGGGCCTGCTGTCCTGCAAGACGAGACCCTACCTTGAAGCAGAAAGAGCACTGGCCTCAGGCTGGAATTTGGCTTCGCTCCTCCCTGGCTGTGAGGCCTCAGGGGGGTGCCTGGACCTCTCTGAGGCTTTCTTTTCTGGTCTGGGGCCCTGGCTGGCAGCCTCAGGGACATGCTGTGGGCACAGGCCCTTCCCCACCAAGATCCCTCCATCGTGACCAGCTGTCCCGAAGCTCTGAAGAGCTGGGTTTCCAAAAAGCTGCATTCATTCAGCAAGCATTGGTCATCCGCCCGTTCCGAAGCCGAGAGGCCGCTCGAGAGCGTTTCCGCCCAGCGTGGCGCTCTCTGCTGAGCTGCTCGGGTTCCGGCTAAAACACCGCTTTTTTTCCATTTGCCTGCGTGCCCTGCGTCCGGGGAGAGAGCCTTTCTCGTTCAGCTTTTAAATCAGACCCTTGTCACTCCCTCCGGGGACCTCTAGGAGCCAGGGGCCCCGGGTCGGGAGCCACTGTGTCGTAGGAGGAGCACTGGACTAGGAGTGAGAAGCCGTAGGTTCAAATCCCAGCTCCACCAGCAGCCAGCTGTGTGAAGGTGGGCAGCCATCTTTCTCTCTCAGAGCCCGGTTTCCTCCGAGTGAGACTGCCTCTCTCTCCGGGGGCTGTGCGGGTGCAGTGCCAGCAGGTGCCTGGCCCTCAGCAAGTGGAGGGTGCCTTCCCCCCTCCCTCTCCTGCCCTGCCGGCCGCACAGTGGGCCAGGCCATATGGTGGAAGGCCGGGGAGCTGCGCGCGCGCGCGCGTGTGTGTGTGTGTGTGTGTGTGTGTGTGTGTGTGACCTGCGCAGTGCAGGGGCCAGGATGAGCTGAGCATCAGAGGCCCAGGGACCGCTCTGTGACTGGTGACTTCTCTTACCTGCTCCCGGACACACAACAGCCACAGAGGCTGCAGGGGCCCCTGGAAAACGCTTCTCGGGGCTCCCTTTCGGAGGCGTGAATAACAATGGGAGGTGCTTACGTCGAGGCCGAGCCCACTGGAAACAGACATGATGGCTGTTCAGCTTCCCTAAGGGCTGAGAGGGAATGAGGGGGAGACCGTAACCCCCAGTCCTGCGGGGGCCCAGCCTCCTCACTCTGCCAGCTGCTGGGGTCCCCCAAATCTGGGGTCCCAGGGGCTCCTCAGACCTCTCCAGCCTCACCCAGCGGGTTTACGACTGTTTCCTGGCCCCTCCCTCCTCTCGGCCAATGCGCTCCCAGAGGGACCACATCCATCCCTTTCCCCGCGTGCTCCCCCGCACCGGGGCCTGGCTGGCACCCAGGACGCTGGATAGGTGGCGGCTGGATGAAGGAGCAATGGATCCCTTCCCGTGGCCTCTCCCTCACGGGGAGCCCTGGCCTCTTCTCTGCTGTGTCCCCAGGGAGTGAGGTGAGGGACGCAGCTCCGGCCCTCGCTGGCCCTGGAGGGCCCGAGGGGGCCGGGCCTCCCGGGCAGCGGGACCAGCTGCGGCCAGACTCAGGAAGCCAGGGCCCTGCAGGACCAATCATGTCCACTTCCTCTGGCGGGGACAGCTTAGCAACTCGGATTTTCAAAAAGGAAAAAAAAAAAAAAACTAATTAAGAAGCTCGATGATTAAATGAAGCCCAAAGTGTGTGTCCCCAAAGACTGGATCGGAAATGAGGAATCCCAGCACAGGTCCTGCCCACGACCCACTTCCCACCCAGACCGGAGGGGCCAGGGAGGCGGTGGAGGTGTGAACCAGGAGGCAGCTCTGCCCTACTTTCCGCCGCTGCCTGGGCATCCCCAGGCCCCGGCCGGAGGGGCCGGACCCGCAGGCCTTGCAGCAGCCACGGTCATCACCTGCTCACGTTTGCTAAGCATGCTAAGCACACCGTGTGCTAAGCACACCACACCCATTGTCTCATTCATTTCCACGGCGTTGCTCTGCACCCTGTTGGGCAGGAGGGGAAACTGAGGCACGGAGAAATTGTGGAACGTGTCCAAGAGCACCCAGCTGCTGAGCGGCAGAGCAGGGGTTCGGGCCTGTGCTCTCACCCTTCACCTGCCTCTGCTGTCTCCCGCTTTCTCCCAGCGATGCTTCTGGGGTAATCGTTAAGAGGTGGACAGAGCCAGGCTCTGATGAAGGGTTTTCAGCATAAATGGCCTGAGGTGTGGCCGTGATAAGACGTGGCCCTGCCCCTATCAGCCCCTCTTCCCAGGGTCTGGGGTCCGGAGAGAGGGGAGATGGGACACTGGTGCATTCAACACTCATTGTCACCCACTTCGGACTGGGTGCTGGGAACACCAAGAGCAACTAGAGACACGCCTGGAGGCCTTCCCTGTACAGTCCAGAGGAAAAGACCGGTTTAGGTACAAATAGCCATTAGACAAGATGAGATGCAAACCACAGAAGGGCCATATAGGTCCCATTGGGCACTAAGAGGGACCCCGTAATCCTGGTATATGTGAGAGGAAGTCTTCATGCAGATGGCATTTGAGCTGCACCTTGAAAGAGGCTAGGACGAGAGATGAGAGCAGGATGGTTCCAGGAGGCAGGAACGGCATGTGCAAAGGCCCTGGGGCAGGCATGTGCCGGCTGCGCTCAGAACAGAGCAGGCGAGTGTGGCAGGAGCAGCATGAACAAAAGAGAGGTGTGCAGGGGTGGCGTTTGGAGAGGGAGGCAGAGCAGACTGTGGTGGGCCTTCCAGGCTTTTGGAGTCTGGATTCCATTTAAAGTGCAATGGGAAGCCATCAGGAGGTTTTGGAATGATGCGATCTGGCTCGTTGCTTTAAACAATTCCCGTAGCTTGCTCTGTGGAGAACGCAGGTAGACTGTGTATAGGGATCTGTGTGCAGCGCGTGAGAAATGACGGTGGCATGGCGTTGGCGGCAGCGATGGTGAGAAACTGACAGATCCAGACAGTGTTTTGAAACTCGGGGGACGAGGGAAGGGTGACGGTCCACTCCCAGTAGACGTGGGTTTGGGAATTGCAGATGTGGGCGTGGAGCTTGCCGGGCGCGGGGAGGTATAGCCACGCACGGACAGGAGTGTGCAGAGGAAGGCTAGAGGGGAAGGACCGGTGGAGGAACATGGCAAGATGTAAGGACGGAAAGAAAATGCAGTCGGTGAAAGTGTTGGACACACTTTCCTCCTCTCCACGGGGAGGGACAGCCAGGCTGCCAGTAGTGAGAGTTATTTCTAACAAGTCCACAGCCCGCGCCTACCTACTACGTCAGAACCCTCCTGGTGCCTGCGGTTGACTTCTTGAATGAATGCTCTAGGTCTTCCCAGGTAGGGGAGTTAGGTACCGAGCCCTGCGGCCCCATGGGGGTCCCACCCCTATCTACTTTCCTGCTTTTCCTTTCCTCCTGTAGAAAGGACTCTGGTGGAGCAGGCTCTTCATCTGGCCTCTCCCCAGCTCCACTGGGATTTCCCATTCTGCCCGGGGCCCGGAGCCCAGAGCTGACAGCCACTTTGCCATATGTCTTCTAGAGGCCGCTGGTAAATGGTGTCAGTCAGACTAGAGTGGCCTTGTCCATCAGTTCCAGCATCCCAGGGGAGGTGGCCTCCAGTGGCAGCTACCCCAGAGCTCACAGGTTCATGCTCCCTTTGGCTCCCCAAGAGTTTAAGCAGAAGAGTCATTTGTGAGGCCAGCTATGGCGGATGGGCCTTTGTAGGCCACATGGACTTTTGTGTCTATTCAACCGAAATTTCTACAATACTTGGCGGAAGTGGAGGGAAAGGACATTCCAGGCAGAGGGAGCAAAGGTGGAGGGCGGAGGGGGGTGAATGGAAGTCCAGACTGTATTCCAGGTGTTGCCTAGTATATGTGGAGCAGTATCTACAGGGGGAGGTTTGTTCATTCTTCCACTTGCACACTCATTCATCCACTTAATGAATGTTGGTGATGATGACAACAATGGTGATAGCGGACACTTAAGTCCTTCTGTGTGTTAGAGACTCTCCGAAAATCTTTACCCATTACTTCCTATTGAATCTCAACAACCACTGTGTGTGGCATATAGTGGTATTATCCCATTTTAAAGATGAGAAAACTGAGGCTCATAGGACTTGAGCAATGCACCCTCTGCCTCATTGGCCCTTAGTCTCTGCATAAGGACTCAAACAAAGGACTAGTGGATTTCATACTAAATGTATTTCCCCAAACCCACATAATCCTTATTTAGATAAGGGTACTCTTGCAGGGGGGCGGGGGGGGGGGGGGGAATGTCGGAAAAAATTGATGGCTCTAGATCAGCAACTTTGAGCCAGGGACAAATTTTATCTTCACAACAACCCTGAGCGGTTGGAATTTATTGTTCTATTTTCTGGATAGAAAACAGGGCTCGGGGAGACGGTCTTTCCCAAGGTCACAAGGCAAGCAAGTGGAAGACCTGGCTTTGGAAATGATTTCCAATCCCCTGCCGGGTCCTGTGCCCCACGCTAGAGAAGGGGTCCACTCGGGTTGTCCTCCATCCTCCCAAGGCACCTGGGCTACTGGCTGTTACCTCCCAGCTCCCTCATATGCTCGGGAACATAAAACTTCCAATGTACGTGGGCTCCCACCCAGTCTGCACAATCGATCCCTTTGGCAAGCCCGAGAAGATCGCATGTTAGACGGCGGCCCCTAGTGGCCAAGCCTGGTAGTGCACCCTTGGTTCATAGACTGAATAGTCTCTACCAGTATCTTCATTCCCATTTGTCATTAGTGAGCACCTACCCTGTGTGGAGCCTGGGGGTTCCCAGAAATGAATGAGATAAGATCCCTTCCCTCGAGGAACCACAGTCTCCTTAGAGAAGACACATGTATCAATAAAAATATTTTTTTTTAATATTTTTAAAAGAAAGACATGTATATCAGAACAATAGGTGAGGGACAATGGACCTGCGCCATCTGGCTGGGGTATCTGGAAAGTCTCCCCCGCTGAGGCAGTCCTGGTGCTGGGACTTGAATAAGGAGTAGGGACCTGCAGGCAGGTGAGGAATGGGTATTTCAGATGGGGCAGCAGGGCTTACAAAGGCTCAGGCAAGGGAGGGCCGCCAAACAAGATAACTGGACATCAGGGTTACATTTGATTTTTTTTTTAAATAGTAACATTGTATTCACTGTTTTTATCTCTAATGCAATTGCTCGCACTCGTTTAATTGTTTCAGGGAGTGTTCAGGGGCTCTGTGCATCCCTGACATGTGCATGACTGGCATGTGCGTGTTTCTCTGCATCAGGAGCCGTAGCTTTCCATCAGCTTCCCAAAAGGGTTCCAGATCCTCAAAGGGTTAAGTTCTCCACCCTGTTTGCTTTTCTGAACTGGGCTTTCCAATACCAGGGCCTGTGCTTTAACCTCTGTGGGTCCCCAGTGCCCAGCCTGGCACCTAATGCAAAGAGGGCATTTGGAGAAGGCTATCTGGGCAGCTGACAGATGCCTGAATGAGCACCAACTAGGCAGGTAAACATTTGCATCCAATTCAAACACATCTCCACCGTGATTGCAGCAGCTGGCCCTTTGTCCTGTCCAGGCTCCTCGGGTCACCCTGGGCAGTGCTTAAGAGGTGTGAATTGGCGTTCTGCATTTCTCAAAGGTACCCAAGGACATGAACATTAGAGGTGGCTCCTGCGTGGTTTTGAGTCCCAAAGCAGCCATCAACTGATGCATGTGACCTTGAGCATAATTTTCCTTTTCTGGGTCTTAATTCTTGTCTGGCTCAGTGTGCTAAGGCTGAACAGGGATCCTTAATCCATCAAGGCATGAGTCAGAGAGGGGGATGCAGAAGTGAGCAATGTGGGCCTTCTCCCTGCTGTTCACAAGAATTCACAGTCTAGACCCCCAGGGTGACCACTCAGTATATGTGTATTAGTCACCTGTTGTTGAGATGGTGCTGCAGAACAAACAACCCCAAATCCAGTAACCTACAGCAAGTAGCTGTTTTCCTTACTCATATGTTTGTATCTGTCTGTCAGCTGAGGTGGCTCCATTTCACTCTAGAAGTTAGGTCAGGATCCTTTCCCCGTTTTTTCTCTTTCTGGAACTATTGTAGTTGTTACCCAGACTAAGCCCCACTTCATGGCAGATTGCAGAATCACAAGAGGCCGAGCCAAATCAACAAGTATATGTAACGCCCCTGCGTGCATCATGTCCCCTAGAATATTCCAGTGGCCAAAGCAGGTCCTGTAGACAAACTCGGCATCCATGAGGGGGGAGAAACACACTCTGCCTTTTCTTGTGTTGCAAAAATCACATGCGAAGGCTGCAGGTGTGTGATTCTGTCCCTGGGAGGGAGTGAAGAATTGATAACCACAGATGTTTATCTGGTGGCCAGAACCCTCCCCACCCCCACCTCCCCACCCCCCTGCGAGTGGCAGGAGTGGGCAGTGGGCTGTGGGCCCGCTGTGGGCAACCACCTCGCTAACTGTCTTCTCTGTTCCTCGGCAGGAGCTCAGTGAGTACAACGCCACGGCCATAAAAAGCCCCACCAACACAGTCACTGTGCAGGGCCTCAAAGCCGGCGCCATCTATGTCTTCCAGGTGCGGGCACGCACCGTGGCGGGCTATGGGCGCTACAGTGGCAAGATGTACTTCCAGACCATGACAGAAGGTAAGAGGTGCCAGAGGGCGGGGGGAGAGGCGGGAGAGGGGGGCGCTGACTCCCCCAACAGAACAAACTCGAGAGCCACCTTCCTACAAAGCGCCTTGGTGCACATTAGAAACGGCACCCCTGCCCCTCGATGTCAGTCAGCCCTCCTTCCCTCCTGGCTGGGAGCCTCTGCGCCCTGTGCAGACGGCACAGCCATATATAAAGGATGGTGATGTTCCGTCACCAGCGTGTCAGCCAGGCCACTTCCTTTCCCACGACTCCTGGGAGCTCAGCCCTGTCCTGCAGTCCCTCTGAGCAAGTCACACCCATCCTGTGGTCCAGATTTCCCTCCTCTGTAAAACGAAAGCATCCTATGCAATCTGAAAACGCAAAACTACTTCATCCCTACACCAGTTCAGCGGGGAGAAGCACTGGGATGGATTAGTAATGTCTACCCCCGGGGCAAGAGAATGGGAGGTTGCAGCCCATGACGTGTTGTGTCTCCCAGTCTGGGACCACATGGTCTCTAAGTACCCTTCCCGCTCTAATAATCTTTGAAGGGCAGCGTAGTTAAAGAGCGTGGACTCTGGTGCCTGACAGATGGAAATGACAATGGAGATTCAGCCCTAAATGTATGGCCCTACGCAACTTACCTTAACCCTCTGAGCCTCAGGTTTTCTCTTCTCTAGAGGGGGATGATAACAACTATCTCATTATCATCATAGGATAAGGATGGGGATAAATGTACAGCACCTAGCACAGGGTTGGTGCTAGTTCTCACACAGTTAGCGCTCACCAAATAGTACTTTAGGTTATAGTTGTCATTTCCGTGAGCCTGGGGCCCTTCCACTAAGCAGCCAAGCTTTATTTATGATGAGGCTCCAGCATTGGCCCTCACAGTGCCCCCATCTCTTCCAGCATTAGTTCCTCTCTCCAAGCCCCCTTCTCACAGCCACCATTTTCACCTTTCTCAGCCCTCCAGAATGCTGGGTAAGCGTTACTGACATGGGTACTAAGGAACTGTCCCAGATCCTTCCTTTATTATTCAACAAGTGTGTGCTGGCGCTAAGACCCAGAACTGACCTTGTCCCTGACTTTGACAAGCCCGTCTGGCCATGAAAGCAAATGGGAATAATAATAGAATTTAAAACGATGATGATGTTGGTGACATTGAGAAAGTACTGAGTGGTTTGCAAGAGCAAAGCCAATGCTGAGTGCATTTTACGAATTATCTCAGTTAAGCCTACGGCCTTTCTAACTGTGTGACCTCAAACAAGTCATGACCTCACTAAGCCTCAGTTTCCTTATCTGTAAAATGGGTTAACATAGGCAGTGCATCACGGGGCTGTTCCGAGAATCAAACAAGATACATAGCATACTTAGTGCAATGACCAACCTTTAAAATACTCGGTAACATTAATAGTTGATATTTACTGAGTGTTTACCAGGCGCTTTCCACGGCAGTCCTGGGAAATGGGAAGTATGATTCTCCCCACTTTACAGAGGAGGAAACTGGGCCACAGAGAGGTAAGTCCCTGATGAGAGTTCACACAGACAGAAAGTGGTACCCCTGGGTCTCAACCCTGGGGAGTCTGGCCTCAGCGTCTGTGCTTATCCCTGCCTCCCCTTCTGTGTCGGCTTATTGTCGTTGATTTTCACATCAGCATTGAGGTGTGGGTGTGATGCCCGTGTTACTGGTGAGAACTTGGGAGTCAGAGCAGTTCCTGGCCTTGTCCAAGGTTATGTGTGAGCCGGGGACAGCCAGTTCTCCCCCGGCGCCCGGGGCAGGTGCTCTGGGAGGAGCAGGAACAGAGCACAGAGCCTGGCGTCCCGGGAGACCCCGCAGGGCGCCGGGCTGGGAGGGCTCCCGGGCCGGGCTGAGCACACTGCGCCGCGCTCTCTCCCCAGCCGAGTACCAGACAAGCATCCAGGAGAAGCTGCCCCTCATCGTCGGCTCCTCAGCGGCGGCCCTGGTCTTCCTCATCGCCGTGGTGGTCATCGCCATCGTGTGCAACAGGTGGGTGGGTGTCCCCCGCTCCCCGGGCCTGGCGTGCGGCCATCCAGCCATTCCTGTGAACAGAGGAGGCATTCCAGCAGTACCAGGGACGGGGAGAGGCCCAGGTCGGCCCTGTACCCCCAAGTGGCCTCTCCCACCTCCTCCTAAATGGCCCCATTAGCAGCCCATCCCATTGCCCTGGACAAGTACACTGTTCAGGGTGGCGCCCTGAGACGCTAATACTTCAGCATGAAGAACATCTCAGAGCAGCGGGCAGGAGGACCACGGGATGCTGGGAGCTGAGGGGGTCGGGGAGGGAATACAGATCGCCCTGCCTTTGCCCTGGTTGAGGCCCCTTCATTATTAGGGCCAGAAGCAGTGTCAGACGGGAGGTTGAGGCGCTCAGGGAAGGCCTCCTGGCTGAGGTGGCTGGAAAGACGGAGAGGACCCAGGCAGGAGGAGGTGGGGGAAGAGCACCCCAACTGGCTGGGATGGGCTGTGCAGGAAGGGGGTGTGGTTCCCTGACTTCTGCTGGGGAAAGGCAAAGAGAAACTCTTCTTCCTTAAAGAGTCCCCCACTTTATTTTTTTAAATATATTTGTAATGATTCCAGGGAGGAAGGGAAAGGGAGAAAGGGACAGAGACATCAACAATGAGAGAGGATCATTGATGGGCTGCCTTCTGCACGCCCCACACTGGGGATCAAGCCCACCAGCTGGGCGCATGCCCTGACCAGGAATCAAACCGTGTCCTCCTGGTTCATCGGCTGAAGCTCAACCACTGAGCCACGCCGGCTGGGCAGGAGTTCCCCACTTTAGAGGACATGGGTCATAAGGTCAGATGGACGAAGCCCCAGGGTTTCTGGGCCAGGGGTCATGGCCAGAGGAGATGACTTTGCTCTTTGAAAGGGGCTTGGCTGGAGAGGGGATGGAGAGACAGCGAGCCTGGACTTGAGGGGGGAGAGTGGGGAGAGATGAGTGGGGCCTGGACTGGTGAGGCTGTAGGCGAGGGGCAGGCAGGGAGGCCTCTGACAGGAATGTGGTTTCAAAGGCCTGCGCCTCCCCCCCCCCCCCCCCCACCTCCCGCTATCACCTGCTGTGGCTCCCAGCGCCTCCAGGTGGCTCCAGCCCTTTGCTCTTGTTCCAGAAGACGGGGGTTTGAGCGTGCGGACTCGGAGTACACGGACAAGCTGCAGCACTACACCAGCGGCCACAGTACGTATCCCCCAGGGGGCTGCCGCCCTCGGGCCCTGCACTGCCAGTTCCCCGCAGCTGCTCCAGCCTTCTTTCTGCCGCAGTCAGACCGCGTGATCTGAACGTGCCGTGCTCGCCGCCACCTCGGCCTCTGCACATGGAGCTCCCTCTGCCTGATCACTCTCCTGTCCTCTTGACCTGAGCGTCTCTTCCTCTCTCTCTGAGAAAGAAGCCTTCCTGACCCCACCGCAGTGGGTTCAGGGCTGCCGTCTGTGTTCTCAAACTGTACTCAGTGGGGTACCCTAGAGTTCCACAGATGGCCCCTGGATAAAGGGGGGCCATCAGCCTGGCCATTCACTTGTCACATGTTTGTTGTAGCCTCCCATGTCTGCCAGGCCCCGTTATAGGTGCTGGGACATACAAGGAAACAGACCAAATATCCCTTACCCCCTATGAACTTATATCCTAGTGTCAGGGACAGAGAATTAAAAAAAAAAAATGTCAAATGAGTAAAGCATATGATATATTAAAAGATGGAAATGCTGTGGGGAAAGGCAAGAATGAAGCAGAGTAATGGATGGAGAGTGGTGGGTTCAGGGCTGTGTTTTTAACTAGGGGAGTCAGGGTTGGCCTTGCTGAGGGTTTCGTTTGAAGAAAGATACAAAGGAGCTGGGGCGGGGGGGAGGAGGGGAGAGAGGGGAGCTGTGCAGTGATACCTCAGCCAAGAGCATCCAAGGCCGCGGAGCAGCCAATGCAAAAGCCCTGAGCCTGCACTGTGTCTGGGAGTTCTCAGGAACAGCCACGGGGCCAGTGTGACTAGAGCAGGGTGAGGGGGCAGGAGGGGGAGCTAGGAGAGCCACAACATGCAGGTTCTTGTCAATCAGAGCAGGGCCTTAGTTTTTATTCTGAGTGAACTGGGAAGCTTCTAGAAGGACCTGAGCAAAGTACAGACGGGCTCTGCATTACAGTTCGGACAGGACTCTCCTGGCTGCCATGTAGAAAATGCACGGAAGGGTGAGGTGTGGCCAGGCAAGGACAGAGGAGGGAGACCCGGGAGGGGGCTGTTGGAATAATCCAGGGATGGTATGATGATGGCTAGACCAGAGGCCGTGATGGAGATGGTGGGAGGTGGTTGGGATAATCCAGGGATGGTATGTTGATGGCTAGACCAGGAGCCGTGATGGAGATGGTAGGAGGTGGTTGGGATAATCCAGGGATGGTATGATGATGGCTAGACCAGGAGCCGTGATGGAGATGGTGGGAGGTGGTTGGGATAATCCAGGGATGGTATGATGATGGCTAGACCAGGGGCCGTGATGGAGATGGCGGGAGGTGGTTGGATTCTGACATATTTTGAAGGTAGAACCACTAGCTTTGTTACAGGACTGGAGGTGGGGGGTCGGCAAAAAGGGCAGAGTTGGGAATTCCAGGTGAAGCCTCTGGGTAAAACTCAGTTTGAAGTAAAGCTTAACAATCACTGTGGACATAAATGGAACAACGATTCGACCATTCAAATTTCCAGAAGGCAGTTTAGGTAACCATTTAACTGTACTGTGAAAAGAAAAGGACTGTCGGAAGTGTAAAAGCAAAGAAAAGGGCAGACAGATTTAACTACACGGAAATAAACATCACCTGCACATCCACGTAAAGGTCATAAATTACATCACGCCTCCGATTCCCCAAGTTATAAAATCATGGTCGCAGAGGTAGCTAACCATATTGGCTGTATTCTGTGTGCCAAGAGTTGTTTTCTTGCTTTCCATGTGCGCATTCCTTTGGTCCCTATAATTTCCCACTGTGAGTACGAGTCAGCAGCCGCTCGGGCAGGGGCTGGGTGGGAGCTGAGGGTGGCAGGCTCCAGCATGCAGCCTCTCAGCCACACGGTGCTGCCTCCACCTGGCTGGGCTAGAAGAAGACAGGCTTGCACACGCTGTCACCTGGAGCCATTTGGGAGCATCACTGTTCAGAGAGAGCGTGAGGAACAAGGAGACAGGGGACAGCAGGGACCTATTTTAAAAAATAGACCCGGGATTGACTCATAGACCAACGCAATTGAAAACCCACGCTCACTCCCTGTGTCCGAGAGGGTCTGTTCGTTTCAAAGCACTGCCAGCCCTGGGGTCCCAGGTCCACCAGCAGCCCTCCCTGTGTGGTCAGGGCACGGGAGGAAGCTGAGAGGGGTGTGACTGGCTGTGTCCCCTTTGTGGGCTCCTGTATTCCGTCATTCAGCAGGTGCTGAATGAATGCCAGGAGCTATGGTACCTGGATGTAGAGCCAGAGGGACTGACCTGATGTCTCATTCTTACTCCGCCACTGGCCAGTTAGGTTGCCTTGGGGAAGTCATCGAACCTCTCTCAGTCTCCGCATCTTTATTTATTTCATTTTTTTTTCTTTGTTTCCAGAGAGGAAGGGAGAGGGAGAGAGAGAGAAACATCAATGATGAGAGAGAATCATTGATCGGCTGCCTCCTGCATGCCCCGCACTGGGGATCGAACCTGCAACCTGGGCTTATGCTCTGACCGGGAATAGAACCATGGCCTCCTGGTTCAGAGGTCGATGCCCAATCACGGAGCCACGCCGGCCAGCTGGCATCTTTATATGGGAAGTAGCAGGAATAATACTTTTTTTTCACGAAATTGTGAGAATTAAATAAATGGATGGATATTAAAGTGCTTTGTAATAATAGTATTTAACAATAGCCAACTCTTCATTATAACAGTTAACAATTAGTGCCTTCTATTTGCCAGCTACTCAACTAAGCCCTTTGAAAAGATCCTCATTGAGTCCCTGCCAGCCCCCTGTGGGATGTCCTGTTTCTCTGTGACATCATTTCTGGCAGACCCGGAATTCCAACCCAGGACTCTGAATGCCTGGTCTCTCCTCGCTCATCCTGGATTTCCCCTGTAGGTTCAGGATGCGAGGTGAGGGCCCTGACAGTCATGCCTCCTCTGAACAACAGCCCAGTGTTTTCTGAAGGGTCTGCGTGCAGGGCTCCTCACGCAACCTCGATTCAGCAAATGACCCTCCTCGGAGCCAGGTCTTGTGCACGGCTGTGGCCACAAGCTCCCCTTCGATTCCGAGATACGAGCTGGGAAGCAGCAGAAAATGCTGGCAGGATAGACTCAGCCAGACTACCCGATTCAAACCCCACTCCTGCCACGTATCGCCTGGTCCGTGTCCCTTTGGGCAGGTCATTTCACCTTTCTTTTTCTTTTCTTTTTCTTTTCTTTTTCTTTTTAATATATTTTATTGATTTTTTTTACAGAGAGGAGGAGAGAGGGATAGAGAGTTAGAAACATTGATGAGAGAGAAACATCGACCAGCTGCCTCTTGCACACTCCCTACCGGGGATGTGCCCGCAACCAATGTACATGCCCTTGACGGGAATCGAACCTGGGACCTTTCAGTCCGCAGACCGATGCTCTATCCACTGAGCCAAACCGGTTTCGGCCATTTCATCTTTCTTATGCCATCCTTTCTTCACCCAAGAAAAGGGAGGTGCAACAGTAGGTTGGACCAAATGAAATTGCCGTGTTTATAGGTCCAAAGCAGTCAAATAGTGACGATTTCATAAGGCTCGGTGTAATAAATGGCATTTACCTGGTAGGGTTGTTAGGAGGGTTAATTGGGTCGGTACCTTGTGAATGCCTAGAACAGGGTCTGCTGCCCGGGAATCCACATTGAACTGCGAGCCAATGGTGCTCTGAAGGGTGAGGTGAAGCCGAAGGGTCACAGAAGCAGGATGGCTTCGCTCAGAGTCCTGCCTTCAGTGAGTGTTTACTGAGCATCTACTGTGTGCCTCCTTCACATGTGTGCTCCAGAGAAAATATTCTGGGCTCATTACTTTGGATTCACAAGCCCCTAGAGCAGTGGTCAGCAAACTCATTAGTCACAGAGCCAAATACCAACAGGACAATGATTGAAATTTCTTTTGAGAGCCAAACTTTTTAAACTTAAGCTTCTTCTAATGCTACTTCTTCAAAATAGACTCACCCAGGCCATGGTATTTGGTGGAAGAGCCACACTCAAGGGGCCAAAGAGCCGCATGTGGCTCTCGAACCATAGAGCTTCAGGGCCTATACTTCCAAAATGATATTCTGAATATGGGAGTGTACACACATGTAGATGTTTTTCCAAGGAGCGGATCCATAGCTTTTGCCAAATTCTCAAAGGCATTCATGACTGCAAAGAGGTGGAGAGGGGGAAAGAGGGCAGGTCAGTGAGTGATGCAATTCTTCCATCAAAAAGCATTTAGTTAGCAGCCTCCTTGCCAGCCCTTGGGGTGGAGCGTGAACAACAGACACAGCCTCTGTGCCCTGGAGCAGCAAGGGTACAGCAAGCCCTCCCAGGCGGCAGAGTGTTCCAGAAAGGAGGGGGCGTGGCTTTGAGCGTTCATGTCTGGGCCCCCTAATACAAGGTTAAAAAAAGCTACATAGACATCAGGGCCAGAGGAGTGGGTGTGGAGGCAGGGCTGCGGGAGCCGGAGGAGAAAGCATGGGTCTCCATGGGAGGGACCCAGGCAGGCTTCACAGAGGAGGTGGCACTTGTTCTGAACAAAAGAGGAAGAGAAAGGTGATCCAGGTGGAGGGAGCCACGTGAATGGAACCACATGAATGGAACTTGTGAGGTGTTTCTGGGACCTCTGGGTATATAACTCCTCTTTGCTGGCATGCAGAGGATCAGGGGGCTATCCGTGGGACCCATCACTGAGGGCATGGAATGCCAGTGAAGGCACTATCATCACTCTGGTGACACTTGGGGATGGCATCTGATCGGTTAGCAGCACCCAAGCAGGCTTTGAGCTCTTTCTGTGCTTCTCCTTAGCTCCCTGAACTGACCCATTCCTGACCTCCCTCCCAGCTGACCCAGCAGGAAGGGCTTCCCCCAGTTCTATGAGGAGGGAGGCTAAAAGCCAGCCCCCCAGACCCACAGGCCAATCAGAGTCCGAACAAAAAAAGGAGGAGTATCCCCAGGGAGCTTGTGTCCCTGCTCTGAGGGGGGTTGGCTTGGGGAAGAAGGAGTCCTGGCTGAATACTCCAGGAGGCAGGGAGCATGGTAATTAAGAGGACTGGCCCTTGGCTCAAGCCTGACAGACGTGGGTTCAAATCCCGGCTGTGCCACTGGCTAGCTGTGTGGCCTTGGGCAGATGACTTGCCTCTCTGAACTGCAGTTTCCACGTGTGTGAAATGAGAATAATGACACCTTCCTCGAGTTGTCGAGCAGAGGAGAGAGAGAATGCATATCAAGACCCTGGCACAGGGTGAGGCACAGACAAAGGCCTCAGTAAATAGAAACTGCTATTCTTCCATCTCCGTCATCTGGATTCTGCTCAGCTCTGACACTGCATGTCTGTTTTGTGCAGAGCTTTATGCAGTGCCCCAGGGAAGGGCCAAGTGAGAGAGGATCACACTCCCACCTCCCCTCCCAGGCTCCCACAGGCCAGCATGGTGGGTCTGAACCTCTTTGGTGGGGAGGGTCCCAGGCTCCTCTGAGACAGCTAAACATTTTGGATCCTATGGCCAGAGAAACAAAAGTTTGCCTGTGTGTGTGTATGGAATTACAAGATAGGAAAACCCAGAAAAGTCTACACTGAGGGATAGGTTTTGGAGAACTTTTACTTTCAACAATATTTACTTCCAGAATTTTAAGACTATAAGAAACTAGCATTACTTTTCTAATTAATAAGGGCAATAATAATAAATGTGTTCCATTTTAAGAGGTTACCAGACTCCACCCCCTGTCCTGCCCCAAAACCCACCTAGAACTGCCAAGTGGTTCCCAGACTCAGATTAAGAAACCCTGACCTAAAGGGCTAGACCTGTGGTCGGCAAACTGCAGCTCTTGAGCCACATGTGGCTCTTTGGCCCTTGAGTGTGGCTCTTCCACAAAATACCATGGCCTGGGCAAGTCTATGTTGAAGAAGTGGCATTAGAAGAAGTTTAAGTTTTAAAAATTTGGCTCTCAAAAGAAATTTCAATCATTGTCCTGTTGATAATTGGCTCTGTTGACTAATGAGCTTGCTGACCACTGTTAGACAAATAATCCAAAATAAAGCTCAGGTGTTAGAGTAGTGGTTCTCAAACTTTCCTGTAAAGGGCCAGATAGTAAATACTTGAGGCTTTCGAGCCATATAGTCTCTAATTTAGCTACTCAACTCAGCCACTGTGGTGTGAACGCAGCCACAGGCAAAAGGAATGTGTTCCAATAAAACTTTATTTATAAAACCTTATTTCAAAACAAATAGTGGGCCAGTTTGCCAATCCCTATTTAGAGGTTCCACCTCTGGATTCCTGGAATGTCTGAAACAGAGGCTGAGAGTGGTCAACTAACATGTCCAAGGTCACACCGAGAGTGGTCAACTAACGTGTCCAAGGTCACACTATCTGCTCAGGGTTAATGGCCCCACTCATCAACCAACCAAGTCTTTCTTATGACCCAGGGACTCTAGTTCCCAACTCCTACAGCTGCTACCAGAAAGTCCCAGCCCTAGAGCAGTAGGAGGATGTGGGCAGGGAGCTGGGGAAGCCAGAGGGAAGCCAGGGCTGAGAGAGGGCCAGATGGTCAGAGAAGCAGAAGACCATTTATCTGGGAGGGGCAATGAGGGATGGATCATCTTTCCCTTTTTTTTCCCCCCAAAGCTTTTGTGGACTCAGTGCTGGGGTCAGAATAGGGTCTTTGAAATCCAAATCACCTCCTTCCTTCCTCTGCATAAAAAAATAAAAATTCACATCAGATCAGGAATTATGTCCGTATCCTGCCTCATGCTGATGAACAGGGAATTTGAGATCCAGAAAGGTTTAAAGACTTGGCCACTGGGGGACCCCAAAGGTGGTCCCAGGAGCCATGGTGAGGCAGCCAGGGTCTCCTGCGGGGAGAGAAGGCTTGAATTAGGCCTTAAAAACTAGGAAGACCTCCTTAGCAGAAACCCAAGAACACAATCTCTTTCTGTATTTTTATTACAATTCTTCCCTTTCCTTCTTGACTTCCTTCCTCCTGATTCTCTATCTCAATAGTGACAACCCTATCTATCCTTTCTTCCTTTTATGCCCACATGCATAACAGACATTGCTAACCAATCCTGACCATCTTTCAGCAGCTCCAGGAAGTCCATTAGAGTTGGAACAAGAGCTAGAACCTATTTGCTATCCCTGCTGAGCAATCTGTTCCCCTCATGCTTCTGTTCAGTGCCCATCTGCTCACTGAGGCCCAGAGAGGTCAAGTGGCCTGCAGGGGGTGGCCAAGTTCTTAGGGGGGAACCCCCTGGGGGTACATGTCCATCCATGGATGGATTGGCTCTCCCCTTTTCATGTGTCCACATCTTCAATCTGTGCATTTGACCAAGCCTCGTCTTATCCCTCAGTGACCCCAGGCATGAAGATCTACATTGACCCGTTCACCTACGAGGACCCCAATGAGGCAGTGCGGGAGTTTGCAAAGGAAATTGACATCTCCTGTGTCAAAATTGAGCAAGTGATTGGAGCAGGTAGGTGGCTGGTGCCCTCCCAGGTGCTGCGACGTCAACCACGTGTATCCACCCCCATGTGTACTCCTGAGACAGTGTAGGATGTGGGGCAGAACCCTCAGAGGTCCGTCCAAGGCCTGAAGGCTCAGAATGCCCAATGGAAAAGTCCCCCAAAGGTCATCCAGTAAAACTACCTCATCAACAGATAAGGACACTGAGCCACAGGGCTGAGAGGGAATGTGTACATCACATCAGAGATGGAGCTAAGCCTGGAACCCAGTTCTCTGGACTCCGTCCAGTGCTTTGTCCTTCCCACCACTCATCCCAAGCCCCACCCCCCATCTCCCTACACCCCCTATGTCCTCACCCCATGCCAGCCATGAAGAGTTGACTCTTCCTCTCAAAGGTGGGCCCCCGTAGTCTACAAAGGGACTCTGTGTCCAAGAGGATGAGTTGAACGTTGAGGAGGCCCCTGGCGTGGGGATTATAGGGAGCGGGGAGGTGACACGTCTACCTGGCATGTGACGTCTTGCCCCTCTTGGTGTGTCTGCCCAGGGGAGTTTGGTGAGGTGTGCAGTGGCCACCTGAAACTGCCAGGCAAGAGAGAGATCTTTGTGGCCATCAAGACGCTCAAGTCGGGCTACACGGAGAAGCAGCGCCGGGACTTCCTGAGCGAGGCCTCCATCATGGGCCAGTTCGACCACCCCAACGTCATCCACCTGGAGGGTGTTGTCACCAAGAGCACGCCCGTGATGATCGTCACCGAGTTCATGGAGAACGGCTCTCTAGACTCCTTCCTCCGGGTAGGGGACCGTGGGCGGGCGTAGCTTCCTATACAGTCAGAGCCGCAAAGGCTTTTGGAAAAGACCTAGATCAGGAACGGCCTGTACATTCGCCAGTTTCCATTCCCTTGCCCACGGCCGACATCACTAATCAATCCCAGAAACCTCTCCAACCACACTCCAAAGCAAATCTCAGACTCCATCCAGGAAACCACAACCAGTTGACCAGACTTAGCATACAACCTGAAATTGGTTGCCATCCATGCTCTTAGCCAGCCTCATTATGCACAAGGGAAAACTGAGGCTCAAGAGGTAGAGTTTGTCCAGGGTCATCCAGAGGGTCAAGGTGAAAACCAGGACTGGGACCAGGTCTTTAGACCCCAAGTCCAGAATTTTCACTGATTTTGGATTCCTCCAGAGCACTACAGGCCAGGGGAGTTGTTCAGAGCCCCCGAGGAAAACTCCAGGCCCCCTAGGAGGTCGCAGTCAACCAGACAGACAGCACTGACGAGGAGTCGGAAGTATGCCATTGGCCTAGCTACTATTTAGCAGATATTTTTCAAATACCTCGTATGTGCCAAGCCCTTCCCATATACCTTCCATATATATATATATATATATATATATATATATATATATATATAAATTTTATTTTTTTTATTTTTTACAGAGAGGAAAAGAGAGGGATAGAGAGTTAGAAACATCAATGAGAGAGAAACATCAATCAGCTGCCTCTTGCACACCCCCTACTGGGGATGTGCCCGCAACCAAGGTATGTGCCCTTGACCAGAATCGAACCTGGGACCTTTCAGTCTGCAGACTGACGCTCTATCCACTGAGCCAAACCGGTTTCAGCTCTCATATGCCCTCTTGTTTAACTCAGATAGCCCTAGAAGGTGGTTGTCACTTATCTCCACTTAGCACACACACGAGGAAACTGAGACTCAGAGACACTAGGTCATGTGTCCAAGGTTGCACAGACAGCAAGGGGTAGAGCCAGACTCAAACCAACCGTGTCTGCTGCATAGTCTGTTCTCTCCACCACCCTGAAACTTCCCCCAACCCCCCGGGCCTACAGTCCCCGAGCCCCTGAAACGGAGCCTAGGCCAGGGGTGGGCCCTGCCTTCCCATTGTGAACACCATCCAGAGTCTGATGCAGACCCTCCCACTGACTTGGCGTCTTCTCCACTTCTCCTGAAGCAAAACGACGGGCAGTTCACAGTCATCCAGCTGGTGGGCATGCTGCGGGGCATCGCGGCCGGCATGAAGTACCTGGCGGACATGAACTATGTGCACCGCGACCTGGCCGCCCGCAACATCCTTGTCAACAGCAACCTGGTCTGCAAGGTGTCCGACTTCGGCCTCTCGCGCTTCCTGGAGGATGATACCTCAGACCCCACCTACACCAGCGCCCTGGTAAGATGCTGATGGAGTCACGGTGCCAGGAAAGAGGGCATACACATCCAACTCTCCCTTGCAGTATATTTTCACCTGCTCACTGCCAACCACCGTGCCCGGCCCTGGGGATGCAGAGACAGAAACATGGATCCTGCCCTCCTGAAGCTCACAGGCTGGAGGGGGACACATACGTACAGAGCAATATGGAGGGACAGGGCTAGGAGCCAGGACACAAGGTTGGGGAGGCAGAAGAAGGCTTGCTAGAGGGGGTGCTATCTGAGCTGAAGGCTGTAGGGCCGGTGAAAGTTAGTCAGAGGCCATGGTACAACGGTAAGATGATACTAGGACGCAAGCTGCGAGGTAAAAGTGGTGGGCAAGAGTTTGGGGAGTGAGGCAGGGCCAGATCTTGGAGATCCTGAATGCCCAGGCTCACGACCCTCTCCTGAAAGCAGTTTGGGTTGGTGAAGGGTTTTAACAGGAAGGAACAGGACACAGTCCCTGCCCTCGGAGAGCTCAGAGATAGTATAGTCGGAGCCAGGCAAGTAGCAAATGATTGGGGTACTGCTTCGTATGGGAAGTGCCTCCTTGGTGGAGATACGGGCACAGTGTAGGATTCAACAGAGTGAGCAATAATTGGGACTTAAGGAAAAATTTTCAGAGGGACTTAAAGGACGAGAAGGAAGTTTCCAGGTGGGAAAGTGTTGAAAGCTACTGCCTTCAGAGAAATAGCATGTGCAAATGCCCTGAGATCCGAAGCAGTATGCTGAGGTTGGGAACAGTAAGATGCTTCATAGGACTGGTACAGCACGGGGCATATGGCGGGGCATGTTGAGAGCAGAGGCCAGACTGGCCCGCTTCCCACCCATCCACCCTCCTCATTCTGCTCCCCAGGGGGGGAAGATCCCCATCCGCTGGACAGCCCCGGAAGCCATCCAGTACCGGAAGTTCACCTCAGCCAGCGACGTGTGGAGCTATGGTATCGTCATGTGGGAGGTGATGTCGTACGGGGAGCGGCCCTACTGGGACATGACCAACCAGGACGTAAGTCTCCAGGAGAGAACGTCTCTGGCCAGCCAGGTGGGGAAAGGGGGGTCCCCACATTCCTGGTCTTTGCCCATCTCCCGGAGAGTGGGAGCACCATCTCTGAGATCCTGGGCAAGGGCAGCTCCCAGCCTGTAATGGCTGAGTCACATGTCTGCACAGGACCCTGGACTCTCCAGTGGCTCAGGAGCAGGAAGGTCCATCATCTACAAATCAGCAAATCTTGAGGATGTATCCATCCAGTGGCCTGCCCTGAATGAGACTATGTCTGCCCCTCAAGTGTTTAATTTGGGGACAATACACTTATTCCGGGTACCAGATGCAGTTATTGGAAACTTTTAGGATCAGGTGCTAAACTTTTAGGAAGTCTTCACGGGACAGAGGGACTCACACAGCAGTGGGACTTGCAGTCGTGAGGGATTCCAGTGGAAAGAAGGCCCAGAGGTGGGGTGGTGAGGGGTTGCGTTGGGAGCAGTGGGGAGGAAAGTGGTTGGAAAGGTAGATGAGGTTCAATAATGGGGTGTACGAAAGTCAACTCAAGGAATTCCTATTTGCAACAATGTGGACAGGGTGGACTCGAAGGAGCTGCTTGGCAGGGAGGGTGACCCTGTCAAGCTGGGGAAGATGAGTCTGGCCCCAGTGGCAGCACAGATGGGAGGCAGGTGTTTGAGTTCCATTTCCTGACAGAAGAGCCAGGTGGGAGCCATGGGAAGGGGTGCCAGTCTGTGCCGTGAGGCCTGACAAGGAAGGCATCCCTCACCTGGAGCTGAAAACCGCACTGAAGCCCAGAGTGTGGTCAGGAGCCAGGAGGAGGAGTCCTCAGGCCATCAAAGCCAGGAGGGGGCTCCAAGTTGGGGGAGAGGGTGGATCCTGAGACTAGAGGCTATCTCAGGGTTCTGGACTCCCTAAGACTGGGGCGGGGGAGGCAAGCACCCAGCTGCCAGGTGAGGCTGGGGCTATACCTGGAGGCCCATCCCTGGGTTGGGCCGGGAAGAGGTGGAGGGCAACCACATAGGTGTGCTGTGAAATGCACTGGGGGAAAGGTAGGCCAGGCCAGAGGGCAGATGCTCTTACCCACCCACCCCACTCAGTCCTCTCCGTTGTCCCCAGGTGATCAATGCCATAGAGCAGGACTACCGGCTGCCCCCTCCCATGGACTGCCCAAGCGCCCTGCACCAGCTCATGCTGGACTGCTGGCAGAAGGACCGCAACCACCGGCCCAAGTTTGGGCAGATCGTCAACACGCTGGACAAGATGATCCGCAACCCCAACAGCCTCAAAGCCATGGCGCCCCTCTCTTCCGGGTACGGCCCTGCCCCTCTCTGTGGCTCCGCCCCAGCTGGCCCTAGCCCTCTCCACATACCCTCCCACCCTGGCTGCCCTGCCTCACGCAGATACTCTGCCCGGATTGGGATGGAGCAGGGTAGCTTGTGGGGTATCTGCACTGCTGTGGGGTGCAGAGGAGTGTGGGACCCAGTGCCTGCTGGGTGGGAGAGGAAGCCCTTTGAAAGAATGGTCAGATAGAACTGTGTCTAAGCAAAGTTAGCAGAACCTTGGTTAGTAAATGGATCTACTCATCCCTAACTTTCCTCCCGAACTGCCCTCACACTCAAACCTGTACTCTCTGCGTTTGCATCCTCCTTGACACAGCCCCCCCACACACACACACACACACACACATACACAAACAGGTGCACGCATGCACAAGAACATAGTCCTACACATACGTATGAACATAGGCACAAATGCTCATGCTTATGCTCTCCCTCTCACACACACACAATCTCACACATGAATACACCCATTTTCACACTCGCACTTACATACATACACAGGCACCTGAGCACACACATTCAGCAGTACAGACTCACCATACACACGTGCCCCCACAGAGGCCTCATCACACCTGTAGCTGCCACAGCCTTGCCTGGGCGCTGTCACAGGCCCCACTCATGACCCAGCCCTCCCTGGAACCCTCAGTCACACAGGGATTCTGAGGGGCAGGGGTCAGGTGTCCTTGGGGTCCAGGGCTAGCTGGGTCAGACTCACACACCCAGCTCCTGTGACCAGCAGATCTTTGTGTTGGCCTCTACCTGTCGCTTCTCACCTTGACCCTGAGTCAACAGCTCCTGACTTTCCGATACAAATACTGTGAGCTTGTAGCCTTATGAGCCAGCCAGGAAGCCATTCCCATTAGCGCACCAGCTTTGTCTGGACTTTGGAGAGTCGGGCCACATCTCAGCTTCTTACAGCACCACCAGGGTGGACAAGGATGGAGAGTGGCACTGGGGGAGGAGGGTCATCAGCAGTGAGTCCCCCGGAGCTCCCTCCTGCTGAAATAGGAAGTGTGTCCCGCCTCCCACGTGGCCCAGCCTCTCAGCGGTCCCTGCAGAGACTTCCCCCCACTTCCCGGGTAGCCCCAGCTTTGAGTCCTGCACACTTGCTTTCTCATATTCACACATTTATGTGTGCACATGTATGCGGGTTCAAACGCACAACCTCCCACAGGGAGATACGAATATACATGCACACTCACCTGTGTTCATGCTGACGGATACACATGTGCAGGCACACCTGCAGCCCATCCGCACCCTCTCCCCTCTGCTAGCATGTGCCCTGACCGTCTCTGTTGCCCACCCCACCCCTAGAATCAACCTGCCACTGCTGGACCGCACGATCCCCGACTACACCAGCTTTAACACAGTGGACGAGTGGCTGGAGGCCATCAAGATGGGGCAGTACAAGGAGAGCTTCGCCAATGCCGGCTTCACCTCCTTCGACGTCGTGTCACAGATGATGATGGAGTAAGTGCCCAGCGGCCTCCACCCACCCTCCCAAGCGGGTGGGGTAAGGAGGGGAGGGGGGGGCTCAGGACAGTGGAAAATAGGCAGTGTCCCTGCAAGAACGTGGGGACCAAAGGGTGAAATGGCCAACTTTGGAGTCACATTCTGATCGACACCCAGGTCCGCCTGCCACCCACTGGCTGAGTGACCTTGGGCAAATCACAGACGCTCCCTCAGCCTCAGTTTTTCCTTCTGTGACCTGGGGGTTTGCAGGAGGAGCAACAGAGATGTCGAGTGGGTGCCTCAGAAGTGCAGGTTCCTTTCCCAGAAACAGAAGAGAGGGCACACCTCGATCCCAGACTCCCAGCCGCATGCTCCTTCCACCTCATGCAGTCACTTGCTTCCGCTCCAGATGCCCACCCAGGTGCCCCCACACCCCTCACCTTTCCCTTGCTCTCTCTCTATCTCTCTCTCTCTCTTTTTTAATATTTGTATGGACTTCGGAGAGAGGAAGGGAGAGAGAAAGGAGAGAAAAACATTAATGATGAGAGAGAGAGTCATTGACTGGCTGCCTCCTGTACATCCCCCACTGGGGATCAAGCCTGCAACTCGGACATGTGCTCTGACTGGGAATGGAACCTTGACCTCCCGGCTCATAGGTCAAGGCTCAACCACTGAGCCACGCAAGCTGGGCCCCGTGCTCTCTTCGGCAGGAAACGCTGGAGAAGCCCAGGCAGCTCTCTGCCTGACCCAGAGTCCCCTCCACCCCCACATTTCCCTAACACACGTGCTTTTCTCCCCACAGGGACATTCTCCGGGTTGGGGTCACCTTGGCCGGCCACCAGAAAAAAATCCTGAACAGTATCCAGGTGATGCGGGCACAGATGAACCAGATCCAGTCGGTGGAGGTTTGACACTCACCTGCCTCGGCTCACCTCCTCCTCCAGGCCCTGCCCCCTCCGCCCCACACGCTGGCCTCCCTGGTTCTCTGTCCACCGAAGGGTCAGCCACCTGCCAGGAGGCCACGGCAACAGGAAGCACCAAGCAGCCCGCCAGCCATGAGACGTCGCCAAGAACACGTGCAACTCAGATGATGGGGGGAAAAAAGGGAATGGGGACAAACGAAAGTAGGTCCTGGGAGGGGGCGGGAAATACACGGACTGTTTTTCAAAGAGGATTCTCCTAAGGAAAGCGAGCATTGTTCTGGGGGGAAAGAAAAAGGGCTTGGGAGATCCATGCGATGGTCCGATCGGAGATCAGAAGCCGTTTCTCTCCAACTCCCTCGGAGAAGGCGACCTGGCCGGAGCCACGGAAACACTTTCAGGAAAACAAATGTGAAAGGGAGAGACCAGGGTCACTCTCCTCTCCTGCCCCCCGGGCTGCTCTTCCGGCCCTCGCTCCACAGCCACAGGCCTGGCGGACAGACGGGCAGCCACTCTGGGAATACCCATGCCTATTGCCTCTGGGCACACACAAGAATTTTTCTGTCTTTGGAGGATATTTGAGGAACTCCAGTGAAAGAAGAAAAAAAAGACGTGTTTCTCCTCTTGGCGTGTGGGGCTGAAAAGGGACCCTTGTCTTCCTGGGTCTGGGAGAACACAGGCCCCCCGGAAGGTCCGCCTTCCTGAGGCTGCCACCCCCCAGGCACGCAGCTCCACGTCCATAATCACGGGCACAGCCGGCCGCCCGGCCCCCGGGGGGCGCCCACTCCGAACAGCCCCCACACAGAGGACTGGTGCTGCCGTGACCACCATCAGCTACAACTGCCACTGAGGACGGTTGTGCCCGCGTCTGGGTTTGTTTACAGCAGTTCGTGGACTGGGGTGGGGATATTTTGGTCAGGGGTGAATTTGGTTTAGGGGTTTGTTGGTTGGTTGGTTGTTTTTTGTTTTTTTTTTTTTGTTTTTTTTAATGACAATGAAGTGACACTTTGACATTTCCTACTTTCCGAGGACTTGATCCTTCTCTAGGAAGAAGGTGCTTTCAGCTTAATGACTTAGGCAATACACCAAGGGCGAGATTTTATATGCACATAACGTGGATTTTTATATGGTTTTCACTGACACCCTCCCCTCCTCCGCCTGCACAGAGTTCCCGCCTGCCACCAGGCCTCACCAAAGCCAACTGCCACGGGGCCATCTGGGCCGTCCTGAGACTGAGTGAGATCCGGGCAGAGCTGGGGGGCCCAGGGGAAGGAGCATCCCCCCCACCCGGGACTGTTTTTTTTAACGCAACAGATTGAACAGGAAATAGGCTCCGAGGCCGCAGCGCCAGAATCCTCTGTCCACTTGTCCACTCTCCTTCTGCCCCCATCTCTTCCGTGCTTTCGAGGCAAACGGGCCCCTGTGAGGTTCCTGAGTTGCCCTCACCTGGCCAGATCCCAGTGTCGCCTCTGGGAGCCTACACCACGCTGCACCAGGCCCGGCCCCGGGGTCGTTCACTGTGATATCCCAGCTTCCAGAGCATCGCCCTCAGAGACGCGTGCAGGCATGCTCCTTCCCTCCCTGGGAGAAAGCGCGTTGCTCTCCTACCCCCTTCCCTCCTCCAGACCTCGGCCCAAATGTGAAGGGTCTCGGCCATGGGAAAACCCATCAGCCGAGGGGCCAGGCCAGTCTCCCTCCTGTGAGCAAACGCAGGCACCTGAGCGGACCAACCGGTTAGTGAACTGAATGGAAATAAACACTTTAGTTATAAAAAGACCTCTGTTCTCTGTAAGTTCCGAGAGAGAGAGACCCTGGCACCCTTGGAACTTGTGACTTGTGATGCTCTTCCTCGCTCAGGGTTAGAGAAGGCCCGGGGCTGAGAAGGCACATGGAGGACGCCCGAGTCCATGTGGCCTTTCCGGCTGGGGCTTGTCGAAAGCACAGGCAGTGGAAGAAGTGACTTGGAAGCAACGCTTGCTGCCTCTGCAGGACGCGTCGGGAGCAGGGAGTTGGCGGTGAGCTGTGAGCACTCGGCTCCCCCGGGCCAGGAGGAGGGGGTCTAGGTCCTAAGGGAGCTGTGAAGTGGAACTGGGAGGGTCCCGGAGTACTCATGGACCCCCAGTCAAAGCCACAGGAAGGGTCACCTTTTCCTGGTCAGCTCATCTCTGCGCAAATGGGCTCCCACTCACACAAACTCGGAACTCTTTGTGCAGGGGGAGGCGGGGAATCTAAAGGGGCGAGGCCGGGGAGGCCTCATCTCAGGGCCTTTCCCTTTGTCCGCGGGAGACTGACCAGAGGGAACGTTCCAGGTCCCAGCTGGCCAGCTAACGGCCTCTCAGTGGTCCGACAGAGCATCCCGCATGGACCAGCCTGTCGTCTGTCACTCACCTGTTCTCCAGAGCCTGAGATGCACAGGGAAGGAAGGGATTAGAGGGGAGCATGCCCCCCTCCCCAGAGTGGGGGGACAGCAGAGTAAGCCACAGGGATGGTCTTGGCTGGTTTCCCTAGAACTGGCCAGTCTTGGCCCAGCCGGCCACCCTTATGCCCCAAAGATGCCCAGCACGGGTGGCAGCTGTCCCAGCACACAAGGTCACCTTCTGGAGAGAGCTGCCCTGATGCTCTTCAGATTAACTCTGTCTCCCCAGCCTGCCCCGCCCCCTCCCACTGCTCTGGGGCCACCACAGGGGCTGGCACTCAGTGCTTCCTGTCAGATGGCTTCCTGCGTTAAGCCGATAGGCTGGTGTCTGCTCGCCAGCACGTCTGCCCATCCACCCTCCAGGGCCCTGCGTCCTCCGTGGTCCTGGGCCCCCCTCGTGCCTGCTTCTCAAGAGTAAGGATGCTCCCCAGACCCTCTGTGTCTCCATTTCGGAATGACAGACAGAGGTCACTGTGACCATCCAGGGTGCCCGCCTCTTGCTGCTGGAGCAGCTCCCCCACCACCTCTTGCATCTCAGCAGGAAGTGGCCGGCCGAGCTGCTGGCCCGGGCACACGGCTCTGAGCCGCCTGCCCGCTGCCTGGTTACTAATCCTTTCCTGGCTCCATCGCCCCAAGTGCCAGCCCCACCTGCCCAGCAGCGTGAGAGGCGTTTCCGGCTGCCCTGCACGCAGTGGGTACTGGAGGAAAGAAAAGCTGCCTTGTGAACACGGGCCAGGGCACCGTGGAAATGGGACCAGCTGCTCCCCGAGTGTGACAAGCCGATCTTCGCAGGCCAGACAGGGCAATGGCGGCGCCATCGCCTCCGCTCCTACTGCTCCAGAGGCCCCCAAAATGAGCGGTGGTTGATAATCCGCAGGCTTCTTCTTGGGGGGATGATATCTTTCAACCGGTAAGACGTGGGCAGACCGATCAGAATAGATGATGGACGTGCAGCAGACACTTAAGGGACTCCGGGCCGTGGCTGTTTACTAACGAGGGGTGCCTCCTGCCCACATGGCATCAGCTGGGCTTTCCCCCATCTTTTCTAGTTGGTGCCCACACTGTCTCCGCTCAGGGAGCTCTCTGCCACCCCCTTGTGTGCAGTCACCAGCCTTGCACCCCTCTGCAATCCGGGGGCTCCTCGGCCCTGCCCCTGACTAGCTCTTCCTCACCCCTGGCTGAAGCACAGGAAGGACCCAGGCCTCTGGTCCCCGCCTCCCCCCAGGGCTGAGCCCCTGGCCACTCCCGGCTCTCTCCTGGGCCTCTGTAGTTCCAAGATGGGTACCAAAGGATGGAAGACTCTTGCCAGGGAAAGGAGTGTAAATGCATTCAAAGGGCAGGAGGCCGTGGGTTGGTAGGGAAAATGCATCCTGGCGGCCTTGCTCTTGTCACTGAAGATGTGGATCTGGGCAAGCCACTTCCTGTCTCTGGGCCGCAGCCTCCCGCCCACATGTAAAATGAGAGGATTGGGCTGGGGGAGCCGGGTGAGGAGGCACTCGTTTCTCCCCTAGGTAAGGGGGAAACTGAGGCTCAGTAGCTTGCTCGGCATTACCCATCCAGGAATGGGCAGGGCAAGGCTGTGTTTATCTGCTTCCACCGCCCACTCCACACACTCCATCAGAGGACAGCAAGGACGTGGTGTCCGATAATGGCTGGTAAGAGAAGGGAAAGCTCAGATGGGCTGGGGTTATCAGGGAGGGCTTCGTGGAGGAGGCGGTCTTGAAAAGGACAGAGGTTGAGAGAAAGATCATTCCAGATGGGCGGTGGAGTGTAACCAACAATTCAGAGGCCGGAAGGCCCCCACAGTGAGGAGTTGTGTCTGCCCGGGCCAGCGGGAGTGCTGGGACGTGGAGGTTGATGTGCTCGGAGGGTGAGGCAGTTTGCACACGATCCCCAGTGCAGCCACAGCGGGTCCTTGAGCAGAAGAGGAGCAGAGTGAGCCTCGGGTTCCGGGAGGAGTCAGGTCAGCCATCAGGTGGGGACAGGGTGCCCCACAGCTTCCCCCTCCCCGGGAAGGAGAGCCCCCTGGAGAAGCCCTCCCTTACTCCAGGAGAACCAGGCCCTGCTGTGTCAGTACCCATCCTCACGGACGCATGTAACCCACAGAGTCACTCCAGCTGCTGGGAGCGGCAGGGTTGGATTTCGTGCTGCCCGGTTCTTAACTCAGCTTCGTGTGAGAATACCCGCCCATTTCCTGCAGGCCTCTGTGAGTGCTACCAGGCCCTGACCAGAGCTGGGTGGATGTGGGTGGCAGTGACGGGCCTGGGCAGGCAGGAAGGCGGGCATGGCAGAGCCCTGAGAGGACAGAGCGGAGCCCTGCTGTGCACTGGAGGTGGCATGGCGGCATACCAACTGCTTAGGATGCCCATCTCCGCCCTGGTGGCCCTGGCCCTGGCGGGATCACCCAGAAAGGGACTGAGTCCTGCCCTTTACAACAGAGTGTTATGCTGGGGAAACCCAGAGGGAAGTTGGGGAGCCACTCTGCATGTACACACCACCGGCCGGCCTTGACCCAGCTCCCCAGGACATAGGTCCTGCCATAAGACATCTTGGAAGCTGGTCCCTTCAGGGAAACCAAGGTCAGAGTGCTGGTCCCAGAGAGTGACTTGGCCTTTGTTCTGACACAGGCAAGCTCAGGGTCACCCCACTGGAGGGGGGTCACAGGAGGTTGAGGCCACAGGGATTGCATTAATCACCGGACACTTACCATACATCAGGGACCTTTTGGGTGTTACCATCCCCACTTTCCTGGTGAGGAAACAGATGCCCCAGGTGCTGCCAGAGGATTTCCTCCAGGCCTCTGCCTTCGGGGCTCCCTCTTCCCACCTCCCAGGATTTCTCCAATGTCTGCCACCGCCCACCTGTATCAGAATCACCCGGGCTCTTGATCAGTTTGCAAACCCACAGGCTCCTCCCCAAGCTCCCCCTTCTCCCCTCCCCCCCCCCCCCCCCCCCCGTCAGAATCCCCCAGGTCAGGCCCAGGGGCCTCTGTTTGTAACAAGCTCTCTTGGGAGACTCCTCCAGACTAAAATCCTCTCTTCACTTTCCCCTCCACCTCCTGTGCCCCCTGTCTGCGGAGAGAGGGGCTGATGTAGACAGGGATTAGGACAAAGCAGGACATCGTCAGATAAGATGGCCAAACTCAGACATGGATTAGGACCCATGAAGTGGGGGGTAGGGCTGACCCTCAGGAATGTGTTCAGACTGTGCTAAGCTTTCAGGGAAATTAGACAGACCTCCCCAGACCCGGAGTCTGTCTGAGTTCAGCTTCCCAGGGTGGAGGCTGCCTCAGGAAAGCTGATATAACAAGATAAAGCAAGAACTTAATACTGCAGAGGGGCCCGGCAGCTCCCCCAGGGCCTCCCTGTGGGCACCCCATGGACCCCAAGGCTACGATCCAGAGCTGTTCACTCAACACCTGGCCAGGTTGGCCAGGCGAAGGCAGGCTAGGGCTTCCAGCTGGACCTGGAGCTTCATATGCCACCCCCCTTCCCACCACCGCCAGCCCCCTGCCTCCCAGACTAAGACACACGCTCTCCCTGGAGGAGGGAGAGAAGGTCCTTCTCTCTACTCAGGTCTCACAGCCATGTTGGAGGAGGGGAAAGGGAGAGGGGAGCGAGGAGGTCAGAACCAGGACCACATACACCGTGGGTTCCTGCAGAGAGTGCAGTTCTAACATTCCATGGGTCAAAGATTCCAAGATGGCAAAAGCCCCCGATTCTAAGATCCCGGTGGGAGGATTCCATGCTTTTAACATTCCATCACCATATGGTTCTATGCTGCTCATTCCTGAGACTTCACGACCCATTTGTTCATCTCTCGTCCCCAAACCTGAGGACCATGGCAGGGACAAAGCACAAAGAGAGAACAAGAAGGAGAAGAGAGAGAGAGATGGTGAGGGAGGGTGGGGGCAGGTAACAACAAATACAACAGCTCCCCCTTTGAGTCTGAATCAGAGGTGCGCCTTGACAGGGGCCAGACCCCTCCTGTGAGGCTGGCTTTCTCTCCCTGGGAGAGGAGCGGACCTGCCACATCTGGCTGCCCCAGCTGGGCAAGGCCCTGTGCAGACCAGACCACACGGTGCCCCTGGCTGGTGAGCTGGACAGCTCAGCTCAGGAGCCAAGTGGGGGCCCCACTGGTTAGGTTTGGGGAGGGACTGAAGGGCCAGAAATTTTCTGAAGTGTCTTCCCCAGGTACACCGCCTTCCTGTGCAGAGCCAGTTTGTTTGTTTGTTTGTTTGTTGTTTGTTTGTTAGCAGTGGGAAACCATAAGGTCGTGCTGCAAACCCCAGAGCCACTCTGGTTACAGCGTCATGGCCACACAGTCCCTGCCGCATTCCAAGGGCCCTCTGACCCCTTTCTAAGGAGGCTATGTCCTATGGGATCTGGGAGGCCAGCTGGTGGAGGTGCCTCTGGACTCCTCACAGCTCAGTCATCCGTCTGTCTGCTTTCCCTTCCAGGGACTCTGGTGGGCGGGAGCCACGAGGTGGCGCCCCTGAGGCTGGCCCAGGGTAGGCCTGGCAGGAACCTCCCTCACAGCCAGCCTCTTTGGAGAACAGAGAAGAGCAATTACTGGTTGGTCAGGCTCAGCCCCAAATCCTAATCATAGCTGCTATTTCTTGAGTGCCAACCATGTGCCGGAGGCCGTGCTTACCTTTTTATACACAGGGTCTCGCTAAATCCTCACTCAGCTCTGCGAGGCAGGTACAGTTATTCCTGCTCCACAGACCCGGGAACTCAGAGACCCGCATGGGGGCTTTCCCAGGTCTCAGAGTCGGCCAGTGGTCTCTGACCCGCAGCATCTGCCTCTGAATCACTCTGCTATGCTGCTACCAGTGACCCCCACTCAGCCCCAGAGAGAGAAACCCAGTCAAATCCCAGATCTCCAGGGGGCACTCTGTTTGGGGGCCGTGGGACATCCTAACGTCCCAGAGCCACTGTCTGAGCCGCTGTCCTGGACTCCCCACACCCTACCCCCAAACACCGCCCCTACCGCCCAGGTGTTAGTTCCAGCCTGGGCCATCAGGCCAGAACTCTCAACTGGGGGGGTCTGGCAGGGTTTCACAGAACCCTGTTTCTTCTGGTCATAAACACGATTCTTCTGATAATGTTGGGGGGTCGGGAAGTGATGCGGTAGGGAGTTCTGATGGCCGTGGGTCAGACCTGGACACACCCCCCCCCCCCCCACTGCTGTGACCAAGGAAACCTCACCAGCTGTGTCCAGGATCCCCTGACCCTGTTGCTCCAATGCCTTTGTAGGAGTACTTTTAGCAGAACCTTTTTTTTTTTTTCCAAAATAAATGTGAATTGTAAAAACTATCACTTGGACTCACGAGGTTTTCTTGTTCGTTTGCTTTGGTTGGTATTTTTGCTGAGGTTCCGCAGGGAACAAATGGGACTCCTATAGGTCTTCAGCAGGGTTGTGAAGCATGACTAGGAGTTTTCCAGGACTAAGGATGAAGCCAGGGCTAGGGGGCTGGGGTTGGGGCTGGGGTTAGGGGTGGAGTGGGGATTTGGCCTTGGCTGGGGAGGGGCACTGAATTAAAGCAGTAACTCCCAAGTGTTAAGGAGAAGGCATTCGAGGACAGTTCATGGTAAAATACATTAGGCAAATTTTGAACTTGGGCAAGTTGATTAGGTTTTGTTTCTTCAGGATGGCACAGAGCCTTAAATATGTTTAAAATATGTATAGTCAATTGATCTTTGACAAAGAAGCAAAGGCAAAACAATGGAACAAAGTCTTTTTTAACAAATAGTGCTGGAACAAACGAACATCACATGCAAAACAATAAACCTAGACACCCTTTGCACCATTCACAAAGATTAGCTCAAACTGAATACAGACCTAAATGTACAACATAAAAGCATAAAAGACAGAGAAGATAACTTAGGAGAAAACCTAGATGACCTCGGATATGGTGATGACCTTTTATTTTATTTTATTTTTAATTTTTTTTATTGATTTTTTACAGAGAGAAAGAGAGAGGGATAGAGAGTTAGAAACATCGATGAGAGAGAAACATCGATCAGCTGCCTCCTGCACCGCCCCCCCCCCCCCACTGGGGAATGTGCCCGCAACCAAGGTACATGCCCTTGCCCGGAATCAAACCTGGGGCCTTTCAGTCCGCAGGCCTATGCTCTATCCACTGAGCCAAACCGGTTTCGGCTGGTGATGACCTTTTAGATACAACACCGAAAGCACAATCAGTGAAGGAAATAATTGATAAGCTAGACTTCATTAAAATTTAAAACTTCTGCTCTGCAAAAGACAGTGTCAAGAGAATGAGAAGAAAAGCCACAGACTGAGGGAAATATAATTAAGGACTATTATCCAAAATATACCAAGAACTCTTAACACTCAACAATAAGAAAACAAACAACCTAATTAAAAGATGGGCCAAAGACCTTAACAGATATCTCACCAAAGAAGATATACAGAATGCAAGTAAGCACAGGTAAAGAGGCTTCCTGTCATAGGTTATCAGGGAAATGGCCAAAATCGGGAACATTGACAACACCAAGTGCTGGAGAGAATGTGGAGCTACAGGAACGCTCATTGGTTGCCGATGGAAACACACACTGACACAGCACTCTGGAGGACAGTTCAGTGGTGTTTTCTAACAAAACTAAACACACTCGTACAAATCAACCCAGCAATTCTGCTCCTTGGTATTTACCCAAAGAAGTTAAATAAAAACTCATGTCGACAAAAAGCATGCACATGGGTGTTTATAGCAGCTTTATTCATAATTGCTAAAACATGGAAGCAACCAAGATGTCCTTTGAAGGTGAACAGATAAATAAACTATGATACATCCAGACAATGGAATACTACTCAGTGCTAAAAAGAAATGAGCTATCCAGCCACAAAAGACGTGGAGGAAATGGACATGCATATTACTGAGAGAGAGAGACCAATCGGAAAAGGCTACGTACTGCGTGATTCCAACTCTATGACATTCTGGAGAAGGCAAAACTATGGAAGCAGTGAAAAGATCAGTGGTTGCCAGAGTTAAGTGGGAACGGAGGGATGAATAGGCAAAGCATAAAGGACTTTTCAGGCAGTGAAAATACTCTGCATGATACTGTAATGGTAGACTCATGTCATTATACATTTGACCAAATGCACAGAATGAACCCTAATGTAAACTGTGAACTTTGGGTGATAATGATGTGTCAATGCAGGTTCATCAGTTGTAACAAATACACCATTCTAGAGGGAAATTTTTTAAAATATATTTTATTGATTTTTTTACAGAGAGGAAGGGAGGTGGAGAGGGAATTAGAAACATCAATGAGAGAGAAACATCAATCAGCTGCCTCCTGCACACACCCTCACTGGGGATGTGCCCGCAACCAAGGTACATGCCCTTGACCAGAATTGAACCTGGGACCCTTGAGTCCACAGGCCGGCACTCTCTCCACTGAACCAAACCGGTTAGGGCTCTAGTGGGAAATATTGATAATGAGGAAGGTTATGCATGTGCGGGGACAGAACTTCACAACCATTAGTATGGCTAAAATTTTGCTAAGATGTGAAGCAAGAGAGCTGTCACATTTTGCTGCTGGAAATGTAAAATGGTACAAGAGCTTTGGAAAACTGCATGGCAGACACACCTTGATAGTCAACCAAGAGAAATGGAAGCATGTATTTACAGAATTATACAGGAATGCCTTTTTGTGTTTGTTTGCTTGTTTTTTTTTAGGAATGCTGTTTTTAATAACAGCCACAATGGAAACAACCCAAATGTCCATCCACAGGTGAATGGATAAACAAATTGGGATATATCCCTTGAATGGACTACTACTACTCCGCAATAAAAAGGAACAAACTACTTATGCACACACAAAGACATGCATGAACCTCCGAACATCATGCTGAGCAAAAGAAAACAGACACAAAGGACTACACTGTGCGATCCCATTCATACGGGATTCTGTAACAGGCAAAACTAATCTAGAGTGACAGAAAGATCAGTGGCTGCCTGAAGCTGGGTACAGGGGAGACGACTGACTGCAAAGCTGTAGGAAGGACGTTTGGGGGTCGATGGGAATGTTCTGAATCTTGATGGTGGTGGTGGGTATACATACTTGTAAACATCACCAAACTATACCCTGATAATGTGTGCATTTCATTTTATGTAAATTGTAACGCAGATTGATGTTTTTTAAGACAAAACCCAAGCCCATATTTTGTCTTAGGTTCAACAGACACAAAAGTAAAGTACTTCGTCAGTGTGCTGTTAAAAATATGTAAAAGTGCCCTAACTGGCTCAGTGGATAGAGCGAAGGCCTGTGTTTTCAAGGATCCAGGTTCAATTCTGGTCAAAGGCATGTACCTTGGTTGCAGGCACATCCCCAGTAGGGAGTGTGCAGCAGTAATCTATTCAATGTTTCTCTCTTGTAGATGTTTCTAACTCTCTATCCTTCTCCCTTCCTCTCTGTAAAAAAAAATCACTGGAAAAAAAATATTTTTTTTAAGAATGTAAATGCTTTATTCTAAGTTTCTGTACTTGGCTCTTCCTCTCGGGTGGATAAGAAATAGTTCGCACCCGGGCTGTGGTCCGGGGACCGCACTCTGAGCAGCCGGGCCCCTACCCCGCCTTGTCAGCTCCCTGGGTTCCAGGGGAGGACGCGGCGGGGAGGACGGGCTCGCGCAGCAGCCGCAGCACCCGGTAGGTGTTCAGCCCGGGGACGTCGAAGCCCGGGGACAGCCCGTGGCGGTCCAGCGGGTAGAAGTGGACGAGCTGCCCGTGCTGGGCCTCGAGCGAGAGCCGGGCGCCGTCGCCGAGCGGCAGCGCGCACGGGAACTCGCGCGCCACGTGCAGCTGGAAGACGCGGCCGCGCACGTGGCGCAGCGCCAGCGTCCGGAAGGCCGGCGGCACCAGGGCCTCCGCGCGCGGCCCGAACTGGCGCAGGCGCAGCTCGCCCGCCGGCCCGGCCGCGCGCACCTCGTAGAAGGTGCGGTTGGCGAAGGTGAAGAAGCCGGCGAACGGGCGCGCGCTCGGGGGCGGGGCGGGGCGGCGTTCGGCCTCCCGCAGGGCGCGCTCCAGGGCCGGCAGCAGCGCGTCGTAGGCGCGCGCCACCAGGTCGGGCCCGGGCGGCCGCGGCCCCGCCAGCAGCAGCACGAAGCCCAGCCGCAGCTGCGGCACCAGGGAGAAGGTGGCGGCGTAGCCGTCCAGGTCGCCGTCCTTGCGCGCCACGCGGTAGCCCCGCTGCGCGTGGAACTCCCACGGGGTGCCGGTCTCGCGGGCGAAGTAGGCGCCGCCGGGGCAGGCCAGCAGCGGCGCCAGCAGCGTCCTGGCCGCGTCGGGCCGCAGGAGCCGGCGGGGGCCGCCCCCCAGGAGCACCGCGGCCAGCTTGGCCAGGTCGGCGGCCGTGGAGTACATCTGGCCCGACGGCCGGTACCAGCCCAGGTCGTAGAGTGGGGCCGGCCGGCCGCTGCCGTAGAAGCCGGCCGCCAGGCGGGCGCGCACCGGAGGGGTGAGGTCGAAGCCCGTGTCTGCCATCCCCAGCGGTTCCAGCACGTGCTCGGAGAGCCAGCGCTGGTAGTCCCCCTGAGCCGTGTGGGCCGCCAGGACGTGCGCCAGGAGCGAGAAGGCCAGGGTGCTGTAATGGCACCTGGAACGAGAGGGGTGTGTGTGTGGAAAACTGGGGTGCAGCCCATGATGAGGGAGCATTCCCAGGCCCGGCCAAGTAGCCCCTTCCGACCTGCTCAGACTGTCTGAAATGCCCCCAGAGTTTCATAGGACTGGATCGGGCAGGAAAGGAACCTGCTTCACTGCATCCCAGAGGGGTCAGACCCACCAGAGACTACGGATCACTCATTCTACATCTGGGAAGAGAGGAAGGACGGCCCAGAGAGGCGCAGGGACTTGTCCAGGGTCACACAGCAGGTAGGAGGAGAGCTGGGCTGGGCAAGTGGGAAAGCAAATCTTATTGGTCCTTTACATTTTAGTATGATTTACTTTAGCAAACAGAAATCTGGAGTCTTAGGCTGTTGGGGGGAGAAGCGGGGGCAAGGTGGAATTATAGGGATCATGTGGTTCAAGGATAAGAAACAAGGGGCAGGTTTTCCCCTCCCTCCTTCCAGCTATGGCAGACACCAGCATTCGGTAAGAGGTCTCTCTTCTTTCCCAGAGAAGGTGCAATTTCAAAAAGGCTCAGACAGATGAAAATCCACAAATCCTTTTAGACATTCCTGAACTCTAGCCCAACCCCCCCCCCCTTAATTTTTTATGTTTTTTATTTTATTTAGAAGAAGGGGGAGAGTGAGAAAAAGAGAAACATCCATTAGAGAAACATCGATCCGTTGCCTTCCATATGCATCCTGTCGGGGATTGAACAACCTGGTATATGCCGTGACCGGGGATCGAACCTGCCACCTGTGGTGTACAGGACAATACTCCAACGGAGCTAGCCTGACTTCCCTTTTCTACAAATGAGGAAGGTGAGATCCCAACAGGCCAAGTGCCTCCTCCAAGGCCTCATGGCAAGTTAGTGGCACAGCTGAAAGGAGGACTCCAGCTCGCAGATGCCTGAGCATCACCTGGGTCCTTTCTTCCGCCGGGAAGTGGGGCCTGAGGTTCAGCATTTGGAGAAACTGGGCACCTTTTTGCAAAAAAAAAAAAAAAAAAAAAAAAAAGGTCAAGAAGCCTGGAAGGGTGCCCCGGAGGCAGGGGAGTGCCAGCTGTCCTCTGTCCAGCCCCTCGCTCCCTGAGCTGGGCTTCTCTGTTCGGTGGCCACCCCAGCTCTCCACTCCCATCAGCATCCCATTTATTTCCATGCTGGCCCTGCACAGCATCTCTATTTATCTCGTTTATCTGTTCACTGATAAGAAGGCTCACTGTTAACTCACAAGAATGCAAACTCCATGCAGAGGAACCTGGTTACTAGTAAACATGTTGCTTCTGTATCTTGGTTAGCACATTCCGGGCACAGAGTAGGTGCTCAGTCAGTGGTGAGTTGATGAGTGCAAAGAACTCAAGGTTCAAACGGCACCTGCCTTGCTGTAACACCCTCTCTGGGCCTCGGTCTTTCCAGCTGTGGAATAGGGGTTGTATTCCGTGACCCCGAGGTCTCTTCAGGTTCTGACCAGCCAGGATGAGAGGATGCAGTCTGTCTCTGGGATGGGGGGGTTGGGGGGGGAGTATCTCGAGGAGGATCCTAACTTTGGCAGAGCACCAAGGCACACTCCTCACCTGGTTCCCGGGTCCGCCACCAGCACATCATCCTTGAGCAGGCTCAGGGCCTCCTGGGTGCTGCCCCTCCACAGCAGCGAAGTGGATCGCAGCCTTCGGGGCAGCCCTGGGGAGGAGCAGTGGTCAGACCTGCTGGGCTAGCTGAGGGTGGATGGGGGGGGGGGGGTTATTGGGTGCACTGGGTTGAAAGGTAACAACAAAATCACCCGAACAACAAAAATGGTCCAGCATTGCCGAAACCGGTTTGGCTCAGTGGATAGAGCGTCACCCTGCGGACTGAAAGGTCCCGGGTTCGATTCTGGTCAAGGGCATGTACCTTGGTTGCAGGCACATCCCCGGTAGCGGGTGTGCAAGAGGCAGCTGATCGATGATTCTCTCTCATCGATGTTTCTAGCTCTCTATCCCTCTCTCTTCCTCTCTGTAAAAAAATCAATAAAATATATTTTTTTAAAATGGTTCAGCATGGACTCTCCTCCTGCTTGTGTTTTAGTGGGACACAAAACCTTTCAAGCCCCAGTCCCCTCACCTGTGATGTGAGGGACATAATATATATAATCATCCCCCTATCATAGGGATGATGTGAGGATTGGGTAAAATAAAATGCTTAGCATGGTGTCTGGTCATAGCAACTGCTCAAAAAGTAATTATCATCAACTATAGATAGCAGTTTGATTCAACAAAATTCTTGAGATCAGTGGCCAGACAGCTTTGGACTTATCTAACCACTTGGACTTTTCTGTTTATTAGCTGTGAAAACTATTGGAAGAACCATGGGGTTTGGGTTCTCTCCACCTCTCCGTTCAATGGTGGATTTCCAGCTTCTGTTTTTGTGCCAACATGTGTTCTGGGTCCTGAGGAATTGGTAATGAACAAAGTCCCTGCCTGTGTGGAGTGAGTGGAGAGGCCAGACAATGAGCAGATACATATTCATGCTACAGAGAAAGTAATTTGGTCAGACCAAGGCCTTGCAGAGCGGTCCTTGAGCAGGTGAGACCTGGAGAAGGTGAGAGAGGGAGCCATTCTTCTCAGTAGGAATGTCTCGGGCAGAGGGAACAGCACATGCAAAGTCCCTGAGGCAGGAAGGTCTTGGAAAGTTTGAGGGATAGCATGGCCCAGCCGGTGTGGCTGGAGACGAGTGAGAATGGGGAGACTTTGGCCAGTTCAGGGAGCAGCAGAGAGTGGGCTCAGCCTGGCAGGATAAGAGTCCTCTCCACGGTTCCCCCCACCTGAATTACCGTTCACCTGAGAGCTGGCTGGCCATCCTCCGGAGGGTGACGGGCGAAGGCCTGGGGGCTGGGCCCGCCTCCTCCAGCCCATCCATCAGGCTCTGTTGGGTGGGGGCTGATGCCATGCCCAGCGGGTTGTTAATGGTGAAGGAGCTGGCATAGCGCTCCAGAGGGTCATCCAGGGAGGCTACGGTGCCCTCCTCCCACAGGCGGTATAGCATGAGGACTGGGAAGATCTTGGAGACGCTGGAGATCCTAGACAATGTTGGGGACACAGGGGTGCAGAGGGCATACTCTTGGCCCCACAATCCATCTCTACCCTGCACCCCAGCCTCCAACTCTCTAGTGTTCTAGGGAAGCACTGAATCCTACTGCTTTATTTAATGTCTCAGATGAAAACCCACCAGCCTCTATATAACTGGCTTTGGGATGCTTGAGAATATTCCAGAGGCAATAGGGCTGGGCTAAATGGACATTCCTGAGTATCTGCCCAATGGCAGGCCTTCCCCCAAGCCCTTCCCACTGTGGACAGACCTGGTTGGGTCATGCCTCTGCCTCTCACTGGCTAAGGGGTCTTGGGCAAGTCCTAGACTTTCTGAGATTCGGCTTCCTTGTCCGTTTCACAGGCTGTAGAGAGGATTAAACAAGAGCATGCTCCTAAAGTGTTTGGCAAGATACCTGGGGGTAGTGAGTGCTCAGTAAGTGACAGAAAGTATAATTGTTGTCCCGTACTTGGCCCGTAGCAGGTGCATTGTGAATGGAACTCTTGCAGTCCTCACTGTAGTGAGCAGATGTGTTCACTTTGCATTGTAAGCCTTAAGGGTCCTGCAGGCAGCACCTCGGCAGGGATGTGTGCAGCAGAATGTGCCCAGGGACTTCCATCTGGGCCACTGCTGCTGATTGGCAGGGACCAGGGCCAGGAGCCCAGGACCTGGGCATATGGACGTGAGGGAAGGAGGGGACACAGGGAGCCTCTTGGAGTTAGGGAGGTTTGGGGCTAAGGGATCTCCAGAAGCGATTCCTTCCTGGCCTGTTACCTCTGTGGTGTGACGTCGGGCACTCACTGGTCCTCTCTGGACCTCAGTCTCTTCATCTATAAAACTATCAAAACTTAATGAAGGGCTTGGAAACCCCAGTCATGGTTCACTTGAGTTCCCCTACCTCCTAAGTCCCCCCTATTCTCCCACCCCACATCCCTCCATAGGACCCTGCAGGTCACCAGGCTGACCGGTACATGGTGTACTCATTGGGGGGGCCGGAAGCTGGGTCGGAGCCATTCTTCTTCCCGAAGTTCCCAGTCCAGAGCACGGCGTCATTGTGGATGACAACTGCAGACATGGCCGCCAGCCCTGGGGCAGACAGTGCCTGGCGCAGGATCCTCTCCACCTTGCAGGAGAAGAGCAGGAGGCTCAGAATGTGGGTGCAGAGGCACACACCCCACTTGTCACCTGCACACCCTGCCCGTGCCCACACCACACCTGCACACAGGTCGCCTTTCCTGGCTCCCCTTCACTCTCCCCCAGCCCCACCCCCAGTTGCTGGAGAGGAGGCCAGGGAGCCTCCAGTATTTGGGCTCTCATACCATGGCCCCCACTCTGGCCGCAATCAGAGCCGCTCCCCTAGAATCTGTTTTACATGTGGGGATCCCTCATGAGATTTTTGTTCAAAGAAACATTTCCTTGGCAAAACGTAAAAGGAGGGAGGGGACAGAACTATTGATCTAGTCAAACCCTTGTCTTATGCCCTAGAATAGTAATTTTTCAGCCCATGCGCCCAAGAATTTTAAAAATATGCACTATCTCCAAAAAGTAAAATATGCACTATCTGACTATTTGGTCAGGGGTGCTGACCTTTTTTCTCTTGGATTATCAAATTTTAAAAATGACAACAGCCAATACAACAGTAGTCAAGTGGTGTGAATAACTCAAAGTTTATACCTTTTTTTTTTTTTTTTTTTTTTTTTTTTTTTTTTGGCCAGGCAAAAAATAATAATTTGTTTTCGGTATGCCGCAGAATTTTAGTGATTGGTTTATGTGTGCCATGAGATAAAAGGTTGCAACTCACTACCCTAGAAAACTTCCAATAGGCCTAGTCTGACCCCCTAGTGCTGGAGAATTCATTATTTCTAGAAGGCCCCTAATTTCTCTTTTGAACATTTATTGAAAATGCCTCATTCTTTGCAATGACGGAGTGTAATGATGATGACAACAGCTAACGTATACTGGACGTTTAGAATGTGCTAGGCACGGTAAAGTGATTTTCATACACTGTCTCATTTAACCCTCACAATAAATAAGTGCTAATTTCTCCCCATTTTACAGATGAGAAAACTGAGTCTATGAGATATGAAAGTGACTTGCTCAAGTGACTAATGGTTCATGGAATCAGAGTTAGAATCCCAGGCCAAGTCCAGCCCCTGTTCTTCATTAATCGCCTTGCTGAGTGATTTTGCATATCCTGAGTTGAGATCTGTCTACCTGTAGCTTTCACCCCTGCCCTAGCTTTGTGTCTCTAAATCTGTTTCCTCCCCTATTGATAGTGACTCACAAGGTATTCTGACAAAGAGGTTAGCGCATACTAAGTGCTCACTACACGGCAGCCAAGGTGTTCATGGTTGCTTTTTCATTAATTACCATGACACACACATACACACACACACCCCCCCCCACCCTGAGAGCCACCCGGCACCCTCTGTTCCCTCTCCTTCACAAAAGCCTCCCATGTGTTTGCCGACAGTGAGTGTGCCTCTCTGCACTGGCCTGCGCCTTCTCTCCCGTGGAATCATCTGCCTCCTTCCCTTCAGGTGTTCCTCGGGTGACGGTTTCAAATCTCCCGCCACGCTGCTGCCCTCACCTCTCTGATCGCATTTCATTTGTCTGCATGCCTCCTGAGGTGAGTGACCCCAGTGGGCGGGGTCTGACTGGCACAGACTGGAGCCCGCTGACAGCCCCTTCTACTGTTAGACGGTCCTCAGTGGTAAAAGCTACATGGTGGGATGTTTCGTTTTAATTATTTTGCAGTGGCCTCTGTCATCCTCTCCAATCTCATCTTTCTCCCCCCTCCACCTATGGCCCCACCAGAGTGAATTGCCTCGTGGTTCTTTGTGTGCACCTGGCACTTACTCTGCTGACTCTGGGTCCTGGCACAGGCTGTTCCTTCTACCTGGAGCACAGCCTCCACCCTCCTCCCTCCCCCATCAAGCTCCTTTATTATTCACATGCCCATCAGCTGGTGTCTCCTAGTGTTCACATCTCAGCTTAGACACCACTTCCTCTGGAAGCCTTCCCTGACCCTAAAGTCAGTTCCTTCGCGCCCCCTGCCACAGTCCCTAAACTTTCCCTGTCCTCGCTCTTACCCTGTGTTATCACTGTTTATTATCTTCACTGTTCCTTCGTTCCCGACTGGCAGCTTCTTAGGAACAAAACACTATCTTCTTTCTGCCGTGTCCCTGGTGTCTAGCTCAGAGTCCGTGCTCAGAAATTACATGATGAATGAGTGCCACGTCCAGTGCAGAGAGTGGCCCTCCCCTTCAACACTCAGGCCTGGCACCCACCCTCCTGGGCCATACTGACCTTTTCCAGGGCCTCCTTCAACACGGGGAGAGGGTGTGCCAGGGGCACAGGCTCAGGGTGCTGGGGGCACATCCTCACAGGGGCAGAGGGCGCCTCTGGTCCCAAGGACCCTGCCGGGAATATCACATGGTGAGAAGGAAATAGCAATCAGGATAAGGGTCTAGAGGGCATCCTAGAAGAGATGGGAAGGTGGCGGCAAAGGCCAGAGCCGTACCTTGGGGCCAACCCTCCCAGCTGGCAACCCTCACCAGGAATATCAGGGAGCAGAGACCAGCCCTGGGTATCCAGGAGCAAAGAGCAGGGTGTGCCTGGAGGAGAGGGGACAGTTCCATGCACGCCACCTGCAGCTTGGCCTTCAAGATACCCATTAGGCCAGAGTTCCCTGTGGCAGCCCTTCTCTCTTGCACGCCCGCCTTCCTCCCTCTGTGTGGTCAGCAGATTTAGACAGGTTCCTGCTTGGGGCAGGCTGAGCCATGTGCTGTCTGTCTGTCTCTCTTCCCCCAGTTCTGATTATGTGTTTGGGTGGGGAAGTGGGCTTCCACTTCCACTTGGGGCTCCACTTCGGCGTCAGGCCTAAACCACAGGGAGAACTCAGTCTATCACCAGAGCCAAGGGTTCAGGCATGGGGGATTCAGGTCTAGTTCTGCTTTGGTCTGGCTGTATGGCTTCCTTGGAACCTCGGGGAAGAGGGCGCGGGCATCCCAACGGCCCCCAGACCTCTCCTCGTCCCCTGAAGAGCCATGTGGAGTGGTGAGGGTACAAGCACCTTGAGGAGCTGCACCCTTTCCAAGTCCTTCCTGAGACTCCCCAGAACCAAGACTAGTCGGGAAGTTCACTGTGGCCATAAATTCTTTTAGCGCCTTCCAACTCTAGACTCTGGCTGGCTTTGAGAATGAGGTAGAATTGGTCATTGATCCTGGGTCTTCCCAAAATTAGGCCTTCATGCGCCTTTGCTCCCTGGGAATACTGCCCCCTCCTGAACAAGCCTGGGATAGCGGTCTTGAGAGGGAGAATCCACATGGAAGGAGAGATCCAGCTCTCCCACTGCATTGGAGAGAGAGCTCAGATGAGACCAGCAGCAGAACTGCCAGCCAGCCCACAGACTAACAGAAAGAATGAATCACTTCGTTTGAAGCCAGCAAGTTTGGGGTTGGCTTTAGGATCCTCATTTTATACACAAAGGCATCAAGGCACAGAGAGATCATATGACTGGCCCCAAGATGAACAGTTAGAGGCCAGAGCTTGTGAGTCTAAATCGTACGACGCCCTCGGGTCAGGAGTGGCAGCTCAGAGCCCCCAAGGACCCACAGGGGCAGGAGAAACTGGAGGATGTCTCTGCACTCACCGGTCTTCAGTTCGGGGAGGTAGTACTGCCACAGGAAGCAGCCGGTCATGAGCACAGAGAACAGAAAGAAGAAGCTGCAGGAAGCTGGGAAAAGCCACCTCTTTACTTTCAGCGGGCCAAGCCGCCAGCCAGCCTGGAATGGGGGAAACACAGGGCACAGCTCCCATGGGACTCAGCCAGGGGGAAGAAAGAGAGGGACCCCACCCTGACCCCTTCTATACCTGAAGTTCACCCAGACATAATGGAAGTCCACAGGGAAGTTCTAATGTGTGTGTGTGTGTGTGTGTGTGTGTGTGTGTGTGTGTGTATTTTACACCTGGGAAACCAAGGTCCTTCCCAGTATGACCCATTCAACAGCTCCGCCATGAATGTACCTCTGCACCTCTGCACCTCTGCGCCTTTGCATAGCTTGTTCCTTCTGCTGGGCCTGCTGTCTCTCTCCTGTATACTTAGTGATACATCTCCTCCATGAAGCCTTCTGCAACTGCCTTCACCCAGGTCCCCTCCAAGGCACTTGGGACAAGCCTGTTATGGCATAGATCCAACTCTCTCCCTAGTACAGTAGTTGTTTGACTACTGCTGGCCGATTTACCTAATGGAGGGGGAATTCTCCAAAGATTCAACCTCCTCCCCTGTCCCCAGATGAAACACCCATTCTGATCTTGGTGTTTGTCATCATGCATGCTTTTATTCTTTGTGTTTACGCGTCCATCAAGAGCATGTAGTATTGTTTTGCACATTTTTAAACTTACACGAATATTATTCTCCTGTATTATCCTTCTGCAACTTGTTTTCCCCCCCACTTGGATACACATAGTTCTGGATTATTCATTTCAGCTTCTGTCGAGGATGCTGCTACATGAATATACTTCATAGTGGAATAGACCATGGAGATGGGCCAGGCTTCCTTACAAACGGGACAATTTTATACATTCGAGGTGAGAGCACTATGCATAGGAGTGAAATTTCTGGGTGGTAACGTATGGCCATTTTCATCTTAACCATATTCTCTCCTGCACTCTCCAGAGTTGTTCCAGTTTACACTCCACCACCGGTGATTCTCATTGCTACCTTTAATTTTCATTTTCTCTGTTGCTAATAAGGTTAAACACCTTTTCATGTGTTTACTATTTATATTTGGATTTGCTTTTATGTGAATGGCTTGTTTTTATCCTTTGCCTATTTTTTTTATTCAATTTTCTTCACTTAGAGATCTTTATAAGTTCTCTGTGCTTCTGCTTCCTTACCTGTAAAATAGAGATGATAATGGCCCTTGCCTCATAAATTTGTAAGGATTAAATGAGTTAATACGTATAAAGTACATCTTGTCCGACACATTGTAAGACCTGTTAACTGTTATTCTTGAAGAGAGGGTTTTTGCAATGGTTTTGGTTGTTGCCAATCAAATTTATCAACACTGTCTTTTTTTGTTTGCTGTGCGTGTGTGTCTGCGTGCATGGGTTTGCTTAAGAAATCCTTTTCGCAGAGATCTTAAATGTAGATTTCTATACATTCATATAAAAACATGTTTGGTTTTAGTGTAAGGAAATGATTTCATTTTATTTGTTTTTATATGAATTATCAGTCATCTCAGCACTTCCACTGGCTTGTCTACTGCCTCCGAGACATACAAGTGTCTGCACATACTGGCACCCGTTTTCTAGGCTTTTTCACTTAGAGTCTCTCTGAGTTTCTAGTCCATCCCTCCCTGTTAGTCCTCCCCTTTCAACTCCACGGACCGTTCCTGCCTCTTCCTCTTTGCACCTTGATGCATTGCTCCCCTCTGTGCCTTTGTACCTGCCCTTCCCTCTGGCTGCCCTTTTCCACTGACAAACGTGGGAGAGCCCATGACAGCTGTGAAGCCTCCTCATTCTCCCCCAGGGTCCTCTCCTCTCTGCGCACTCGTCACTGCATTGTTACAGGAACCTGCATTGGTTACTCCTGGCTTCTCTGTCTGGCCCCAACCAGGTGACTAGTGTCTCCAGCACCAAGATCATTCCTTCAGGGCTTTTATGCCTGCAACACCTGACACTGGCACATTCTCAGGAAATGTGTTTTGAACTTTACATCGTCCTGAGTCAGTTGTAATTCTGGATACATCCCTTTCCCCTCTTAGGGCCTCCATTTCTTCAACTGCAGGAGAGGGCTGGGCTATTTATGAAGAGGATAATGTACATCTAGAAATCCCGTTTGATTTCAGAAGTATCTCCCAGCTTTAGAATGTGGTACTCATACTGAAGCCATTCTTTATTCATAATCTCTGAAGATTGGAAACAACCTAAATGTCCTTCAGCTGGTGATGAAAAGATAAACGGGCACATCCATGCAATGGGATGCTGCTCAGCTAAGTACAGGAACGCACTGCTGACGAACACAATGATGTAGTCATGGGCAGCAGATGGTGGTGCTGGGAATGTCGCTCTGTGCTGTGCACCACCCCACCCTCTGCACCCCCAACTTGCAGCCCTCCTCTGCGGCCCAGCCTCATCACACGTCTCTCCAATGTCAGGATTTATTCCCATTGACCCAAAAGTGCAGCCAGTATCTAACCTCTAAGCTGCTCACCAGCTGCTCACATTTGGACTTGCAATATCCATTAGGAATCTCTCCCCTCTCCCTTCACTGGTGTGGGGTGGGGGTGAGGGGAATGGGAGAAGGGAGAGGCGAGAGCTCAGGAAGTACCAGGCTCTCCCAGCCCCACCCATAAAACAGCAACCCCAGCTCCTTTTCGGGTAGTCCAGCCCACACACCCTCACCTCCTTCTCCTCTCACTGCCCACTCTGGGACAGCCCTTCCTGTCCAGTCATTTGTTCAGAAACAATCCCCAAGAGCAAGCTGTGTGCTGGGCACCGTGCTACCTCCTGTGGAGCCAGCAGGACGGTGGAGCGGTCAGACACAGGGCTCTGGGCCCAGGCGAAGCACAGCTTGATTCCGGTTCCGCCCTTACTACCTTTGGACAAGTGGCTTCACCTCTTTGAGCCGCAGTTTTCTCGTCTGCGTAATGGGAATGGCCTTTGTCCTACACCCCATGGAATCTCAGTAAGGGTAAATGAGACGATGCTGAAAGCCGCTCACCGGTGGGTAGCTAGTGTTGTTATGATAATTTCCCTGGGAGACAGATGTGCTCAGGTCATGGGCACAGAGCTCTGGGGGCTCCAAGGTACCTGTGAGCTCAGCTTTGGGGGGCGGGGGGATGGTGGGAAGGAAAGCTCCGCTGAGCAGAGAGTTGGGGATGAGTGGGGGGCGCTCTGATCAGAGGCCTGGAGATGTGAAAAGGAAGAGGAGCTGTGACTGGTTTTGAGAACTTGAGCTAATAGGCTCAAAGCACTCGGAGCTTCCTGGCCAGGGGTGCACCCTAGGAATGTGGGGATGACGATGAGGTGCTGAGGGAAATCTAGGCTTATATTTGAAGCAAACCTAGTGGGTGGGGCCAGGCCTCACCTGGGTGTTCATGCTCTCCAAGGCGTGGAAGGTCCCGGCTGGCTGAGGATTCAGGTCCACAGCCCAGGAGACACTGCGTGGGAAGTTCAGTCACAGGAGCGAAGGCAGAGAGTGATGGCCGGGGGTGAGGCTGGAAAGAGAGGAAGGGGACAGAAATGCTAGGAGAAGTGGGCAAAGCAAGCCCTCCCCTTCACAGAGCCCCACCTCCAAGGCAAGGAGAGGCCAGCTCAGCGACCCTGGAGGGTGACCAGCTCTCTGGTCTGCCAGGTCTGTCCTGACTTTAACATTGGACATCTCAAATTCCGCAGTCCCAACCGGAAGAGTCGATTACACACACACACACACACACACACACGTCCGCACACCACACACACACACCACACACACACCATACACACACCTCACACACACCACACACACACACCACACACACCACACACACACACACACACACACACCACACACACACACACCACACACTCACCATACACACACATGTCCGCACACCACACACACACCACACACATACACATACTACACACACCACACACACACAAACACATACACACACTCCACACTCATACACATACTACACACACACACCACACACGCACCACACGCACACCCCACACAAACATACCACGCACACATACACACGTACCACACACACCACACGCATACACGCACCACACACACATACGCACATACCACACACACCACACACACATGCCACACACACACACTCACACACACTGTCAGACCCCCAGGATGCCTAGCCCCAGCTCACCTCTCTGGAGGGCTCAGGAAGGGCAGGGTAGTTGAGGCCCCGCCATGGCTGGCCAGTGCCTCTCAGGGTCCGTGTTCCAAGGACAGGACGACTTCCTGGGCTCTGAGCCGCAGGCTTCACCCAGGCTCCCAGGGGCTGGCAGACGTGGTGCCTGATTTCCCCAGCACTAAGCCCTCTGTGCCTTCTGCCGTGGGGATTAGTTCTTGGGGTCCCCCAGGCGGGGAGGGGGGAACATCTGGCAGGGAGGCTGGCAGCACCACGTGACCCACGATGCTCCAGGCTGGTGAGTGAAGAAGCAGTCTTCCAGAAAGCCTTTGTCAACCCCAATATAGAAGAGACGATGGGGCTGCCAGGACAACCCACCCACCCCCACCCCAGCGCCTCCACTACCTCTGAGGAACTGGGTCTCCAAGGAACGCAGTTTGAAGACCACTGGGCCAGCCTAGTACTTTCATTTATTTTTTTTATTATTTTTTTAAAATATATTTTATTGATTTTGTACAGAGAGGAAGGGAGAGAGATAGGGAGTTAGAAACATCGATGAGAGAGAGTCATCGATCAGCTGCCTCTTGCACACCCCCTACTGGGGATATGCCCGCAACCAAGGTACATGCCCTTGACCGGAACCGAACCCGGGACCCTTCAGTCCCCAAGCCGACGCTCTATCCATTGAGCCAAACCGGTCTCGGCGTTTTATTTATTTTTTTATTAATTGATTGGGGGGGAGGGGGAACATTGCTTGTTGTTCCACTTATTTATGCACTCATTGTTTGCTCTTTGTATGTGCCCTAACCAGGAATCAAACTCAAAACCTTGGCACAGCAAGACAGCACTCTAACCAGCCAAGCTGCCAGGCAAGCCTGACCATTAAACATTCCTATAACTCAGTTCAAATCCAATTCTGTCCCTGCCTGCGTGGCCTCGGGTAAGTCGTGCCTTCTTTGTTTCTTCATCTATTAATATAAAATGGAGATAAGCCCTACCAGGGGTCCTCAAACTTTTTAAAGTGGGGGCCAGATCACGGTCCCTCAGAGAGCTGGAGGGCCGGACTATATGAACTACTAATTCCTACTGTAACACCTCGGCTGCGCTCACTGCCCAAAAAACCTGGCGGGCCGGATCAGACTCCTCTGCGGGCCGCATGTGGCCCGCGGGCCGTAGTTTGAAGACCCCTGCTAGACGGTTTTCCTCAGTGGAACCTGAAGGGTCACAGGTTCAATTCTGGTCAAGGGAGCTTGCAGGAATTGATGTCTCTCTCACATCGATGTTTCTCTCCGTGTGTGTTTCCCCCTCCCTTTCACTCACTTTAAAAAAATTAATAAATGGTACCCAGCTATGGTGGCTCAGTGGTTGAGTGTCGACCTATGAACCAGGAGGTCACAGTTCGATTCCCAGTCAGGACACATGCCTGGGTTGCAGGCTTAATCCCCAATCGTGCAGGAGGCAGCCAACCAATGATTCTCTCTCATTATTGATGTTTCTATCTCCCGCTCTCTTCCTCTCTGAAATTAATAAACATAATTTTTTAAAAAGGGACAAAGGCAATGGGTATTTCTGAGAAAGGGAAAGGGAAAATTATATCAGAACGAAGACATTTCTGTTGGTACAGATAATAGAACATGGTGATGTTCATTCTAAACAATGTTTTTCATTTTCGGGCCACTAATCATCAGTCTAGTTGTCATAACTGCTTTCCTATTATCATTGCAAATGTTCTTTTGCAAGGCATGAGGCTTCTTAGGTCCCATCCCAAGGTTATTGTGCCCTGTTTTTAACATTCCAGGGTCTGAGGTATAAGGCAGTTCCTCTGGATGGCAGCTCTGGCATTTTAAAGTGGCTCCACTTATGATATTGTTTACACTGGAGAGCTTTTACAAACCTCTGCTGTCTGGGTCCCAACCCCAAAAGCCCCCTGGAGTGCCACATGGACATCACAATGTTTTAAGACTCCTTGGAAATTCTGTGTGGTTAAGGTTGAGAGCCATGGCCTCTGGCCAGGGTGTGTCCAGCTCATTTCAGATATGTGTAGGAATCATCTAGGGATTGAGCTAAACTGCAGGTTCTGAGTCAGTGGGTCAGATGGTACAGGAAAGTCTGCATTTCTCACAAGAACCCAAGTGGTGTCGATACTGGTCCGTGGACCACCCTGTGAGGAGCAAGGCTCTGTTATTTGTGGATTGCACCAGCTTCCACCATCATTTTCGTTGCCTCCCAGCCACCCTGTGGTTGGATGGGGCTTGACTTAACATCTCTCTTTGCTGGTGCTCAGCGTGGGTATGTGAATGGGTAGAGGCAAACTTTCTGGATCTTCTTCTATAACCCTCTGTGATTGGCCTGCAAAGAGGATTGATCAATTAGAGTGAGAAGAGAGCTGAGTGGTTTTATCCAAACTCCACATTGTATGGCTGGTGGAACAGGCTCTGAGAGGGGAGGTCATACAGCAAGTGGGGTGACAGCGATGGAGCTGGGATCCAGGTTTTTTCCATTGCACCTGGCTGCTTGGCTCCTCTTTCCTGAGGCTCAGAGCAGGCCGGGTAGCCTGCCTCTGGGTCACCGACTGAGTGGTGATAATGTCCCACAATCCCCAGGGGCAGGTCTGTTCTGTGCCCATTTCACACCTGAGGAAACTGATGCTCTGAGAAGTGAGGAATGGGATTTGGACCCAGGAGTTCTCGCTGATTCTGGGACATGTATGCATCTCTATGTTGTCTCCCCACTGGATGAGGAGGTCCTCTAAGGCAGCGGTCTGGTGGTCCATGAGGTCCGAGAGGTTGGTGACCGCTGCTCTAGAGCAAGGACTGCTTCTCGTTTTGGTTTGTGTCACCAAACCAGGACTGAATGTCTGGAGGATCAGTCAATCCCCTTCAAGGTTCTGCACCTCTTTGGATCAAGACTTCACCCCCAGGACACCAGCTCCTCTGTGGGAGCTTGCCCATTGCCCTCAGCCCCAGTCCCAATGAAACCATTTCTCACTGCCCAGACTAACCTGCCCCTCCGGATTTTAGCTAAAATCCATAGCATGTCATATAGAAAAGTGGCCACACGGCGGCAGTAGGTACCCATGTGTAGCTACTGAAGCCACCACCTCTGAAGAATTTGTTCCTTGAGTACTCTCCCTGCAGGCGTTTGTCCAAGGACTTTTTCCCTCCCTGAACCAAGATAATCTCCACAACTGCCCCTCAGGAGAGGAAGGAGTTAATCATCTTCTCTAGAGCTGAAAGATTCGATGAAGTCCTTTGCTTAAAGAACCTTCAGTGGGCGCCTGCTGCTCTTTGGAAAAATCATGTTTATCTGCTACACTGATTGTTACCCAGACCTTTAGAAGGTTCCCAAGTTCAAGTGGGCTAGACTTCAGAGACTAAACCTCAACCGGTGGACCCTTGAGTCAGACTCCAGAGTTCAGATCCCAGCCCCACCACTTGCTACTTACTAGAGGCAGATTTGTGCACCGGTGGGGTCCCTCAGCCCGGTCTGTGCCCTCTAGCAATCCGGGACCCCTCGCTGGATGTCAGACCGCCGGTCGTTGATGCAGTCTGACATCCCTGAGGGATGTAGTAGTGTGCGAAGCAGCAGGCAGTGGGGGAGGAGCCCGAGCCTGGGTGGGCCCACACCGTTCCCACTCATCCTGGCCCTCTGCGCCTGCCACTGCCTCCATTCAGTAGCATGCCACAGAGGCCCGAGAGGCTCACGCCACTGAAGCTGTGCTTGCCAGCCATGAGCCAGGCATCTGGAGCCCGTTGGTCAGCTGAGCGGAGCTCCCACTGTGGGAACATACTGACCACCAGGGTGTAGTTCCTGTGTTGAGCATCTGCGCCCTGGTGGTCAGTGCATGTCATAGTGACTGGTCGTTTGGTCACTTAGGCTTATAGATGTGACTTGGGTCAGATTTCTTGGCTGCACTTAGACCTCACCGTGCTCTTCTATAACAAGGGTATTGAAATAGAACTTGCACCCATGGGTGGGAGCAAGGATTACATGAGCTAAGACACCTAAAGCACACGGTGCCCAGCTGGCTCACAGCAAGTGCCCATAAACAGTAGCCACTATACATATAAAGCTCTCGCTGAGCTAATCTAGACAAAGTAGGACTATTCCTACCTGAACCCGTTTTCGGACATGGGCAGTTATATGTTGCTTTCTCTTGAGTTCGAAGAGGAAGTGACCTTAAAGTTAAAGTTGTAAATGCTTTATCACATGGGAAATTCATCACGCACTCTGAAAGTGTTTTTACTCTTAATGTGGTATATAGGGAGATATTAGAGTAACTTTAATCAATTTATCAGTCATTGTTTTTATCAATGTTGTTTTTATGTCCTGTGTTTGTTGTTGTTATATCATGTTGTTATTTTTTCCAATTAATTTCCTTTCAATGAGCACAAATCCATGCAGCAGGCCACTGGTTACTATAACCAACAAAGGATTGCTAACTAGACTCAAGACACAGTTAAAGACATAGCTGAACAACTATATACCACCAGCAGGATGATGTGGGAAAATAGATTGGCCTTGGATATGATTCTGGCAGAAAAGGAGGAGTATATGTAATGTGTGGGGGGGGGGGGTGAAGGGGCGGGGGGGGGGGAGCAGTGTTGTGCATTCATCTCTGACAACAGCTCCAGACAGAACGATCACTAAGGCCCTACAGGGATTAACAACTCTAGCTAATGAGTCAGCTGAGAATCCTTGGATTGAGGATCCTTTCTCCGATTTAGCAATGGTTTGGAGAATGGAAGGGAATGACAGTAGTGGATGTTATATTATCCATGTTTGAGAGGTCTTATCTAAACGTTAATTGAAACCACATTGACCAAACAGCAAAATAATCTCTTAGACACAGCAGAGCAGGAAAGTCAATGAATGTTAGCCAAGTTTGAAGAAAAGAGTTAAATAAGAAATGGGAAGAATTGTGAGAATAAACAAGTAATCTTTTCTGTCAAAGAAGGAGTTTAGGCAGCCATAATTTTGGGTCAAGTGACTTTCAATTCCCCTGCAGGCCACCATTTTGAAATGGCAAAAGTCAACCCCTCCTTTTAAATCAGCCAATCACGCAAGAGTATGAGTTTAAGCTCTGTGACCAATCAAGAGTGAGGGACAGGTCATGTGCATCAGGCATAAAAGCCTGAGTGGACCACCCACTCAGTGTGTGCATCATACTCACAGACCCTGTGCCTGCACACCCTCCTGCAGGAGTAAAGATATTTGCCTTGCTGGCTGGCTCCCAAGCATGCTTTGTGTTGTTCTACCAGGACCCCTGATACCGGGGGCTCTCTGTATTCCTAACAATAAATAAGCTAAGTGGTATGTTAGAAAGTGACACCTGCTATGGAAAATAGGTAGAGCCAGGTAAGAGGGACAGGTTATAAATATTAAACTGGGCAGTCAGGGTGGCCTCATCGAGAAAGAATTTAACAGATCAGCTAAAGGAAGAAAGGGAGTCAGATATATAGACAAATGAGGAAGAGCATCCATGGTGGGGGAGTGTCCAATGCAGAGGCCTTAGGATGAGACTGTGCCTAGCTTAAGGACCTGTATCAAAGATACGCTTTAGAAATAAATGACTGCCACGTAGATGACATTGAGAGCCATCACTACAGGAGTGAGATGGAGTAAAGAAGGGATCTGAGGACTGAGCCCCGAGGTCCAGAGGTAAATGCAGCTGGGGGACTGCCAGTCATTTGGTTTGGTTAGAGTTTACAGGATTGTGGGAGAGGTGATTTTAAGTAGGACACCAACGAGGTACGAAGCCACAGTGAGGTGGCGCTGCCCTTTCCAGTCTCCTATGGGAAGAGTCTCAGCTTGGTGCTAGCATGCCTTTTAAGCACTAACACTTGCTAAATCTCCTTTTTTTTTTAACCCGAAATTCACAGGTTCAGATCCATCAGAAGGCAACCCAGCTCTGGTTAGAACTTAATAACATCATTTAGTTTCCATGGTCTTTATTTTGACAGTTAAGGTCTATTTCGGGCAAATGATGCTGTTTTTAACTTACAAATAAATTATTTACCTTTATTATTATTATTATGTTCCTTTACAGATACATTTATTTAAGGAAAAATAGTCCATTGAAAGGGACAATGTTGAGTTGTCTCATGTCTCATGTCAATTCAGGTGTCTCATGACTATGGCAAAAATCACAGAGGTGGTACCCTAATGCCTACTCTGGGGTAGAGCATAAAGCTTGTGGGGGTGAGAAATGGGAAGATCACGGAGCTTCTGAACAACGAGTAAGGAGTGTGGGTTTTATTCTGTCAACCACGGGGAGACGTTGGCTTGAGAATAGGCAATGGGCACACTCAGAGCCTGGCCTGGCAGGGCTTGCTCTGGCCTCTGGGTGCAGAGTGAGGGGGAGATTGGAGGGTGGGACAGGCACTGGGGAGAGCTGTGGGAGACTCAAGGTGAACAGGTAAATGGCGCCCTGAACCAGGGTCCCAGTGGTCCAACTGAAGGGGAGGAAGGGCTGGCTCTACAGCTGTCAGGCTGTGTCATGGGATGCTACCTGGCTGGCCTGCTGAGTAGATGTCTTTTCCAGAGGAGATCTCTCAGCCTCCAACCATCCTCTCCTGTGAGATTCACTAAGCAAGTCCAATAGTCTCCGATGGGGTTTTACTGAGTAAAGGTAACATCAGAAGAAGCCAGCCCACCCCAGTCTCCGACCTCAGGGGGAGTTGGACGTGCACTCCGAGTAGCCAGAGAAGGCGGAGTCCGGTCTCCTCGATCTGTGCTTCCTCGCGGCAAACATCTGCTGACGGCTCGACCTCTTGTGGTGATTCATTTTATTCCAAACGATGAACATCTGGTTTTCTAAGACCTTCAGCTTCATTTCACTGAACATAAGCCGTTCAAGGATCTTGTCCTGGAGGGCAAAGCAGGCGTGCAGTCTCTCGACTTCTCTCCTGCTCATGGCGTTGCCGTTGCCATTGCCGTTGCCGTTGCCGTTGCCGTTGCCGTTGCCGTTGCCGTTGGATTCGGCTTCAGGGGTCTTTCGTTTCTCTGTGTTTTCCTAAGCTCCCACCAGCAGGAAAAGAGGAGAGATTGGTTAATAACAATAGTCCCCCTTCCCGTGCCGGATGACTTACAACTGTCACCTGAATGGATTCTCACAGCCCGCCGAGAATCGGGGCTCAGCATCATCCAGCTTGTGGGAGAGACCCCACACTCCCAGGACCCACAGTTTCCTTTGGTTCATAGAAGAACATAAAAGCTTTAACCCAAATGTATCTGTCTGTCTCCAGGGCTGTGCGTTCCCCAGCCCTGCTGCCCAGTCTCTGCTGGCCAGTCTCTGTGTCTCGGGACATGCTCTTCTCTCACCTGCCCCTCACCCAGAGTAATAATGCTTTAGCTTTTCTTTTTGGATTCAACTATAAACTCCTGGTCTTTCCACCCCTTTAAAAATTAAATCTTTCAGACACACACAAAAAGTAAATATTACAACCAATACCCATGTCTCCATACTAGCGTGAGAAATAAAACATCACAGATGCCATTGCGGCTCCCTCTCCTAGAGTGTCTCCCTCCCTGCCTGAACCTCATCTCAATTGCAATCCTGAATCCGGCGTTTACTTTTTCCATGCGTTTCTTCATTCCGGTAGCTCTCAGCCAGAGGCTACTGTGTCCTCCCAACGGACCTTGGGCAATGTCTGGAGACATTTTTAGGTTGTCACAAAAGAGGTGATGGGCGCTATTGGCATCTTATGGGTAGAGGCCAGGGATGCTGCTAAACATCTAATGCACAGAGCAGTCCCTCACAATGAAGAGTTATCCCGCCCTAAATGTCAATCATGTGGAAGTTGAAGAATCCTGCCTTAATGTACTTTCACTAAACATGTGCTTTTGGGGGGAGGGGTAAAAGATCAACCAAGGGACTTGCATGTATGCATATAAGCTTAATCAATCGACACAGACAGTAGGGGGGTGAGGGCATGTGCTGGGGGGTGGGAGCAGCTGGGGAGAGGTTAATGGGGGGAAAGGGAGACTTATGTAATACTTTGAACTTTGAACAATAAAGAATTACATTTAAAAAAAAGTGCATTCATAAACAAGATTGGTTATTGTTTGGCATATTTTTAAACTTTATATAAAATATGTCATAACATATGTACATCTCTCCTACCTTCGTTATTATATTTTTGAGATGTATCTATGTTATACATGTGTCTCTAGTTCACCCATTTTCATGTTTTCCATTAAAGCAAGTGTTGCCAATACCAGTTTGGCTCAGTGGATAGAGTGTCGACCTGTGCACTGAAAGGTCCCAGGTTCGATTCCGGTCAAGGGCATGTACCTTGGTTGCGGGTGTGCAGTAGGCTGCTGATCGATGTTTCTCTCTCATCGATGTTTCTAACTCTCTATCCCTCTCTCTTCTTCTCTGTAAAAAATCAATAAAATATATTTTTAAAGAAATAAAGCTAGTGTTGCTGTTACCAAAGCATATTGATGTCAAACAGGAAGTGGCAGTCTAGTGTGGTCCCAATTCATAGCTGAGGCACCTGAAGATTTGTGAAGGATGTGCTGCAGAGCAGAGACTTAGAGGTGTGGGTGCCTCAGTCTTGCCCCATGATCCCGACATCTTCCCTGTCCCCCAAACCCCAATCTACCTGTAAATATCCCATCACTCTCAACTGAAGGTAAGGCTCCTCTTGCTCACCTGTTGGGGCTCTGTGGGGGGGAACTTGAATTCATACTTGACCAGCCAGTTGCTAAGCAATAGCAGAAGGAATAGGAACCCAAACAAGGCTGGCTTATAGCTGATCATCCAAGCCACCAATGCCCCTATGGTGCCTGAGGAATCAAGTATCTCGTGGAGAGTCCTAAAAAAAGACATTAGATCTCCCAGCATTCTAGCTTTGGTGGCACCCAGGCCCCAAGACCCACCATCAGTCCCCCCTCTAGGACAGTTGCCTCCATACCAGGAGTCATGGCTGCGCCCCCCCCCCCCCTCTGAGTCATGACCAGCCCCCAGCCCCCAGTTGTTGCATAACAATAATATTAAGTACTTCTATGTCTTAAGCAGCCACTATGTGCCAGCCTTTGACAGGCAGTTTGCAAGCAACATCTCATAATGTCCTCATAACAGCCAGGTGATGTAGGCCTTAGTGATATTTCATTCAATCAACAGTACTTAAGGGCCTAGCCACTGAGAATAAAATACCCTCATGGTGAGATAGACTGCAAATAAAAATTATCCAGAATTTGGAAATAAGGCTAAAAGTTTACTGCAAGTTTGTTCACAGTAATACTAGAATATTATCTCACTGGCCCATCTGTTGGTCACCTGATGCTTTCAGGGAGGATAACTTTGACTTACTATTTAATATTGATTAGGGTCCCCACTCTGTAAAGCCAGATGTCAACTTTTATTGATTGATTTTTAAAATACGTTTTATTAATTTTAGAGAGAGAGGAAAGGGGGTGGGGGTGGAGAGAATGTGAGAAACACCCAGATCGGCAGCCTCCTACATGCCCCGCCCTTCCACAAGGGATAAAGCCCAAAGCCTGGGCATGTGCCCTGACCCAGAATGGAACCAGAAACCCTTGGGTGCGTGGGACAATGCTCAACCAACCAAGCCACACCATCCAGGGCCAGGTGTGAACTTTTAAAAAATGGGTAAGTTGCTCTAGCAATCCCACTTGGGAATATATATCCCAAAGAACTGAAAGCAGGGTCTTGAAGAGACATTTGCACACCCATGTCCATAGCAGCATTATTCACTATAGCCCAAAAGTGGAAGCAGCAGATAGTCCACCAACAGATAAGTGGATAAGCAAAATATTGTATATACAGACATTAGAATATTATTCAGTCTTAAAGATGAAGAAAATTTTGGAACTTGCTACAACATGGATGAACTTTGAGGGGATTGTGCTAAATGAAGTAAGCCAGTCACAAAAAGACAAAAGCTGTTTGATTCCAGTTACATGAGCTATTTAGAGTGGTCCAATTTATAGATACAGAAAGTAGAATGGTGGTTGGCAGGGGCTGGGGGTGGGGTGCAGGGAGTGTTGGGGAGTTATTGTTTAATGGGTACAGAGTTTTTCAAGATGAAAAGAGTTCTGGAGATTGTACAATCATGTGAATGTACTTAACACTAGTGAACTGTGTGTTTAAAGATGCTTAAGATGGTAAGTTTTATGTTATATATATTTTACCACAATTTAAGAAAATGAAACTAATTAGTTACAGGCCTACTGTGCCTTATTGTGTTTTGCTTTATTGTGCTTCACAGGTGTTTTGCTTTTTATAAATTGAAGATAGGACCCTCCACCAGCAAAAAGATTGTGACTGCCTTTATTGTAATACTTGCTTTATTATGGTGGTTTGGAACCCAAACCACAAGGTCTCCAAGGTATGCCTGTATTTCTGGTAAAAAAATAAAAATAAAAATAGTTAAGCAGAAAATGTGGTGTGTTTTTTTTTTGTTGTTGTTTTTTGGGGGTGGGTAAATGCAAATGAGTTCTGTCTGAGAGAAAAGATAAGCCCCAAAGTTTAGAGTTTAGTTTTATGGCATTGTAAGACATCAACTGCTTTTTCTTATTTAAAAACTAGAGGCCTTGTGCACGAATTCGTGTAGGGAGTTGGGGAAGAGGCTGGCTGTGGGAGCACACTGACCACCAGGGGGTAGCTCCTGCGTTGAGCATCTGCCCCCTGGTGGTCAGTGCATATCATAGCAACTGGTCAATCTGTCGTTCTAGTCTAGGGGTGTCGAACTCAATCAGAGAAGGGGCCAAAATCTAAAATCCAGCCTAAATCGCGGGCCGAATGGTTTACTGAACAGTCATAAACTGACAATGTCATAAACTGACAGCAGAGTGCAATGATGACAGCGCGGTGCGGGCCACATTGCAAGGCCTGGCGGGCTGGATTTGGCCCGCGGGCCTTGTGTTTGACACATGTGTTCTAGTCAATCTGTCTGCAACCCTTTCCTAGCATTCTGTTTTCCACTCACCAATGACTATATATATCAATTTTTCATATTCTCCTTTGAACCAGCTATATCGTCCTGCTGTTTTCTCAATAAACAAACAAACAAATATTTGACATGTGTTCACTATTTGTAGAAACAATAAACAAACAAGCAAACAAATATTTGACATGTGTTCACTATTTGTAGAAACAGGTGTATGGGGGGAGTGAGTGGACAAAGGGAATGGAGGTGTGAGGGAGCAAGGGCATGAACAAAGCTTTGGATGCTAGAACAATCCTGTTGTGCTCAAAACTGGGTTTATTAATCACTGTCCATTTTATTACCACGGAACTTGTTTGCTCTCCAAGATTTCCCCAGTACAACCAAGGACAATTATAAATAAGTGAGATTCCCATCCCTAGACCATACGCTCTTGGAAAGCAAGAATTACATAATTAAGCTCTTGTCACCTATATTGGTTGAATCGACGAATAGGTGAGTGAATGAGTGAATGAATGAAAATGAATGAATTTATAAGTGCATCCAAATCCCTGGGTGAAATGGTCGCCCTCAGAGGTGTAGTCTGGCTCAGAAGCCCTACGACCAGGACGGTGTCTCGGGGCCAACTCCAAAGACCACGGGGACGCTCTAGGAAAGCACCGCGCTCTTTGCCACGGTGCCGCTCTAGCCGCGAGGACGCGACTCTATGGCAGCGGGGGGCGGGGCCGTGGGTGTCTCCTGCTTTTTGTCCGGACGCGACGGGAGCGCGCTCCGCGCCTGCGTACACGGCGGCGGCGGCGGTAGGCGGCGCGCGCACCGGGAGCATCCGAGCGAGGCGGTGCGGCCCGGACCCACGTACCCTCGGACCCGCGGGTTGAGCGGCCCTCAGCCGTCAGCACCCAGGCGGCCGGAGATGCTGTCCGGGAAGAAGGCGGCGGCTGCGGCGGCCGCGGCGGCCGCGGCGGGCTCGGAGGCGGGCGCAGGGGTAGCGGCAGGCTCGGAGAATGGCTCCGAGGTGGCCGCGCCGCCCGCGGGCCCGTCGGGCCCCGTGGAGCCCGGGCCGGGGGTGGCGGGAGAGCGCACCCCCCGCAAGAAGGAGCCTCCGCGGGCCTCGCCCCCCGGGGGCCTCGCCGAACCGCCGGCGTCCGCCGGGCCTCCAGCCGGGCCTACCGTCGTGCCTGGGTCTGCCACCCCCATGGAGACGGGAATCGCCGAGACCCCGGAGGGACGACGGACCAGCCGGCGCAAGCGGGCGAAGGTGAGGCCCGACCCCCTCCCTCAGGCCACCCGTCCCAGCGCCTCGCTTTCCCGAGGGTGTCCTGCCCCCGTCAGCCCTCTTGCCCCACGCCCACCGGCTCTCCCCGGTCCGTCCAGTTCCACCGCACCTCCCCGGGGAGCTGGATAGGTACATAAAAAATATATGTACCCATAGTTTTTACTTTTATTATTTTTTAATAATAATAAATGCGGTCTTTGTGCGGGGACCCGGCCCTCCTGGGAAACGGGGGTTGCTGGGAGGGCTAATTCGCTCGTTCATTCGTGCACCTTTTCATTTTCCTGAGTGGCAAAAATGGCTCCCCGACGCGGAGTTGTGGTTGGCCTTGTTGGGGACACACATCGCCCGTGGGTCCCCGGGTGTGCCTGGGGCCGCCCCGCGGTGTTCAGGGAGTCTCAGCCGGGAGCCCTGGGCTGTGGGGTGATGCTAATGAAGTGCCAGAGAGACCGAAAAGAAAGGAGCATCTTTTTCTCCAGCCCTTGATGTGTGATAGTTTTCCTCGTGTTCTTTTGATTCCCTCAGTGATCTTTTGGCGTAGAATTTTAAAAACTTATTTGTAAAGATGAAGCTGATTAAGAGGGCTAATGTCAGTCTAGGTTCAAAAGTATGGGAAGGGAAGGATTTGCCATAGACTATAGTATATACACAGACAATAGCAGCCTCGCGTCTCCGGGTGCCAGAAGCCATGTTCAGAGCGTCATCAAATGTTTTGTTTCTGCTGAAACACCAAGGGGCAGGTTTGACCAGCTTCATCTTAGGGATGAGTAAACGTGAGGCACACAGTTGAAGCAACCTGCCCAAAGCCACACGGCTAAGTGGTGGAACTGGAATGTAAGCCCTGCACTTTGGTGTGTGCTGATAAGGTATCATCAGCCTCTGAAACAAAAGACCACATGGGATAGCTACAGCGGATAGGGCACTGGGGCAGTACCAGAGCGCAGGCGGTGTCTATTTGTTTTTAATTTTTATTGAATTTATTGGGATGACATTGGTTAATAACTTACAGGTTTCAGGTGGACAGTTCCGTAATCCATCATCTGTATATTGTATTGTGTGTTCACCACTCCAAGTGCACAGACTTTTTAAACTGGGGCCTTTATTGGAGATTTCATGGTTCAGTTGAAAAACTAGAGATATATGTACATATAATTTTTAAGTAAATATTTAAAACCATACAATTCATATGATTTGTGCATACAAGTTTTCCTTCTGTATATAATTATACCAAGTCATTGTGTATGAGGAACTTCTGTGTGTGTGTGTGTGTCTCACGTAACATTGTCTCTCAGTTCTGGGGGCTGGAAGTATGAAATCAAGATATCTGGAGGGTTGGTTTTTTGTTTTTTGTTTCTTTCTTTCTTTGAGCTGGGAGACTCTCCTTCTACCTTCTGATAGCTAAATATGAGGAGCCTCCTAAGAGGAGCTATCACATTCTGTTGCCCACTTCAGAGATTTCTCTCCAGGAATACCTTGTGCGAAGTAAAAGGAGGGAAGTATTTTCAGGGGCTTTTACCAAAGCATGGGTTAGAAAAACAGAGGGCCCTGCTGGTGTGCCTCAGTGGTTGAGTGTCCACCTATGAACCAGGAGGTCGCAGTTTCATTCCCAGTCATGGGGAATGTAGGAGGCAACTGATCCATGATTCTTCCTCATTATTTATGTTTCTATCTCTCCTCTTTTCCTCTCTGAAATCAATAAAATATATTTTAATGAAAAATAAGAAAGAGCACAGGTTGTCGACTCTTAACTCAGAAATGAAATAGAGGATGGAAGCCTAATAGGGTTTTAATTTTACTATTTCAATGAAAAGTATGGCTAGAAACCCATGTGATAAGATGGGGTTTTTGGTTTTTTGTTGTTTTTTTAATGTGTTTATTTTGTTTTTTGGGTTTTTTGGGTGTTTTTTTTTGTTTTTGTTTTTGTTTATTTTTTATTTTTTTTATTTTTTTAAAAATATATTTTATTGATTTTATACAGAGAGGAAGGGAGAGAGATAGAGAGTTAGAAACATCGATGAGAGAGAGTCATCGATCAGCTGCCTCTTGCACACCCCCTACTGGGGATATGCCCACAACCAAGGCACATGCCCTTGACCGGAATCGAACCCGGGACCTTTCAGTCCCCAAGCCGACGCTCTATCCGTTGAGCCAAACCGGTCCTGGCTGTTTGGTTTTTTTTGTTTTTTTTTGAAAATTCACATACCATAAAATTTACCATTTTTAAGTGTACAACTCATTGTTGTTGTTTTTTGTTTTTTGTGTGTGTTTTTTTTTGTGTGTGTGTGTGTGTGTTTTTTTTTTTTTTTTTAGCATAATCAAAGTTGTGCAACCAGCACCAGAGTTAATTTTAGGACATTTTCATCACCCCCAAAAGACACCTGTACCATTAGCAGTAAATCCCCATTTCCCCCTTCCCCAGCTCCTGATAACCACTAATCTACTTTCTGTCTCTGTGGACTTGTCTATTCTGGATATGTCATATAAACAAAAGCATATAATATGTGTCCTTTTATGTCTGGTTTTAGCATGTTTTCAAAGGCTTATCCATGTTGTAGTATTTCCATTCAGTACTTCATAACTCTGTGGCCAAATAATATAATATCCCACATTTTATTTATTCGTCATTTGATGGATACTTGGGTTGTTTCCACTTTTTTTACTATTAAGGATAATTCTGTTATATACACACTAGTGTCCCAGTGCACAGATTTGTGCACATTGCAAGGAAATTAGAAGAAATATTTTAATACCACTATTTGCATCTTGCTAATGAAAAGAAAAGAGGATTCTACCAAGTCTATCTACTTACTCCAGGACTTCTGTGAGGATCAAATGAGATGAGACATGGGAAAATGCTTCACAAACATTTGGTTAAACTATAAAATGTTTGTACCTGGCTATAAAGCAAGTTTGGTTCCTAGGCTGAAGAAACCCCAAGGAGGCTAGTCGATAGGGATAGGAAGCCAGGTATTACTACTTGACTAATCCAATATCATGATTTACTCCCGTGTTTTCTTCTAAGAGTTTTATAGTTTTAACTCTTGCATTTAGGTCTATGATCATTTTGGAAAGAATTTTTTTAAATATGGTCTGAGTTATGGGTTCAATTTCATTCTTTTGCATGTGGATATCCAGCACAATTTGTTGAAGACTAGTCTCTCCCACTTTGAATAGTTGGCATTGATTGACCATAAATGTAAGGGTTTGTTTCTGAACTCTCAGTTCTCTCCTACTGATCTATAAAGTATTGTTTTGTTTGTTTGTTTTGTTCTAATAATTATTGTTGAAAGTACACATGTACCCTTCCCCCGCGGCCCCCCCCCCCCCCATTAATCCCTCTGGCCACACCCCCACCCTGCCCCAGGCCTTCAGCACTCTATTGTCTGTGTCCATGGGTTATACATATATGCATACATTGGTTGATTATTTCCCACCCACACCCTATCCTCCACCTTTCTGAGATTCTGCACTCTGTTCCCGGCTTCCATGTCTCTGGATCCACTCTGTTCATCTGTTTATTTTGTTCATTAGATTCCACATATGAGTGAGATCATGTGATACTTATCTTTCTCTGACTGATTTCATTTAACATGATACTCTCCAGATCCCTCAATGCTGTTTCAAATGCTAAGAGATTCTTTTTTTTACTGCTGCATTGTATTCCATGTTAGAAATGTACCACAGCTTTTTTTATCCACTTACTTACTGATGGGCATTTGGGTTGTTTCCAGATCTTAGCTATCGTAAATTGTACTGCTGTGAACAGAGGGGTGCATACGGTACATTCTTTATGGTGCTTTGGGTTTCTTAGGATATATTCTTAGAAGTGGGATCAGTGGTTCAAATTGCAGTTTCATATTTAATTTTTTGGGGAAACTCCATACTGCTTTCCATAATGGTTGCACCAGTCTACATTCCCACCAGCACTGTACTAGGGTTCCCTTTTTTCCATGTTCTTGCCAGTACTTGTCATTTGTTGATGGCAGCCATTCTGACTGGTGTGAGATGGTACTCATTGTCATTTTGGGGATTTGCATCTCTCAGATGATCAGTGACTTTGAGCATTTTTTCATATTTCTCTTAGCCATCTGTATATCTCTTTGGAGAAGTGTCTCTTTAGGTCCATTTTTTAATTAGATTGCTTATCTTCCTTTTGTTAAGTTGTCTGAGTCCTTTATATATTTCGGATATTAACCCTTTATCAGATGTATCATTGCTAGGTATGTTCTTCCATACAGTGGGCTCTCTTTTAGTTTTGTTGATTGTTTCTTTTGCTGTGCGGAAGCTTTCTATTTTGATGTAATTCCATTTGTTTATTTTCTCCTTAGTTTCCTTTGCCTTAGGAGAGGTATCTATAAACATATTGCTATGAGAGATGTCTGAGATTTTGCTGCCTATGGTCCTTACAGGATTTTTATGGTTTCACCTCTTACATTTAAGTTCTTTTTAAAAAATATATATTAATTTTTTACAGAGAGGAAGGGAGAGGTATAGATAGTTAGAAACATCAGTCAGCTGCCTCCTGCACACTCCCTATTGAGTATGTGTCCGCAACCAAGGTACATGCCCTGGACCACAATTGAACCTGGGACCCTTGATTTCACAGGCCGACGCTCCATCCACTGAGCCAAACCAGTTAGGACACATTTAAGTTCTTTATCCATTTTGAGTTTATTCTTATGTATGGTGTTAAGTTGGTGGTCTAATTTCATTTTTTTTTTTTTTTGCATGTATCTGTCTAATTTTCCTACACCATTTATTGAAGAGACTCTCGTGACTCCATTCTATGCTCTCGCCTCCTTTGTGAAATATTAATTGAGCGTAATGGCTTGGGTCCATTTCTGGGCTCTCTGTTTTGTTCCATTGATCTATATGCCTGTTCTTGTGCCAGTACCAGGCTGTTTTGATTACAATGGCTTTGTAGTATAGTTTGAAATCTAGTATTGCGATTCCTCTAACTTTGTTCTTTCTCAAAATTTCTACCAGTTATTCAGGGTCTTTTTTTATTCCATTTGTAGTATTTGTTCTAGCTCTGTGAAATATGTTGTTGGTATTTTAATAGGGATTGCATTGAATCTGTAGATTGCCTTGGGTAGTATGGGCATTTTAATGATGTTGATTCTACCAATCTATGAACACAGTATATTTTTCCACTTGTTTATATCTTCTCTTTTTTTCAACATCCTGTAGTATTCCAAGTACAGGTCTTTTACCTTCTTGGTTAAGTTTATTCCTAAGTATCTTAATTTTTTTGTTGCAGTGTTAAATGGGATTGTTTGTTTTCATGTATCTCTTTCTGAGAATTCATTATTGGTGAATGAAAAAATCCATCAATTTTTGGGCGTTGATTTTGTATCCTGCTACAATGCCAGAGTCATTTATTAAACCTACTAATTTTTTTATGGAGTCTTTAGGCTTTTCTATGTATAATATGTCATTTGCAAATAATGAAAATTTTACTTCATCCTTTTCAATTTTGATGCCTTTTATTTTTTCTTCTTGTCTGATCCCTATGGCTAGGACTTCCAGTACTGTGTTGAGTAAGAGTGGTGAAGGTGGACATCCTTGTCTTGTTCCTGTTCTTAGGGGAAATGCTTTTAGTTTTTGCCCATTGGGTATGATGTTGGCTGTAGGTTTGTCATATATGGCCTTTATCATTTTGAGATATACTTCCTCCCACTTTGCTGAGAGTTTTTATCAAAAATAAAAAATGGGTGTTGGACTTTGTCAAATGCTTTTTCTGTATCTATTGATAGGGTCATGTGATTTTTTATTTCATTTCTGTGATACATCACATTTATTGATTTGCGAATATCGTGCCAGCCCTGCATCCCTGGAATAAATCCCACTTGGCCATAGTGTGTGATCTGTTTAATATATTGCTGAATGCAATTTGCTAATATTTTGTTGAGGATTTTAGCATCTATGTTCATCAGGGATATTGGCCTGTATTCTTTTTCTTTGTAGTATCTTTATCTGATTTTGGAATTAGGATAATGCTGGCCTCATAAAAAGAGTTTGAAAGTGTTCCTTCCTCTTGGATTTTCTGAAATTGTTTGAGGAGTATGGGTGTTAGTTCTTTGAATGTTCGGTAAACTCCACTGTGAAACCTTCTGGACCTGGCCTTTTGTTTGCTGGCAGTTTTTTTTTGTGTGTGTGTGTGTTTTTGTTTGTTTTTTAAATTACTTCTCCTATTTCATTAATTGTTATTGGCTCCTCAGGTTTTCTGATTCCTCCTGATTCAGTTTTGGGAGATTTTATTTTTCTAGATATTTGTCTATTTCATCCACATTGTCTATCTTTATGGTTTATAGCTGTTCATAGTATTTTCCTACAATTTTTTTGTATTTCTGTGGTGTTCGTGGTTACCTCTCCACTTTTGTTTCTGATTTTATTTATTTGGGTCCTCTCTATTTCTTGATGAATCTGACTAACAGTTTATCAATTTTGTTTATTCATTTTTTATTATTTTTTTTTAGTCTCTATGTTATTCTGCTCTAATCTTTATTGTTCCCTTCTACTTACTCAGGGCTTTTCTTGTTCTCTTTCTTCTAGATTCTATTTTAAGTTGTAGGCTTGAATAGTTTATTGCTGATTTTTCTAGTTTTTTTGAGATATGCTTGTAGTACTATGAGCTTCTCTCTCAGGACTGCTTTTACTGTGTCCCAGAGATTTGGGGTTGTTGTGTGTTCATTTTCATTTGTTTCCAGGAAATTTTTTATTTCTTTATTGATCTTGTTGGTAATCCATGCATTATTTAATAACATGCTACTCAGTCCATGTGTTTGAATGTTTTGGGATATTTTTACTGTAGTTGATTTCTAATTTTATTCCACTGTGATCTGAGAAGATGCTTGGCATAATTTCAATTTTCTTGAACTTGTAGCAACATGTTTTATGTTCTAACATATCTATTTTTGTGAATGATCCATGTGCATTTGAGAAGAATGTATATTCTGTTGTGTTGGGGTGAAATGTTCTATAAATGTCAATTAAATCCATCTGATCTAGTGTGTCCTTTAGAGTCACTGTTTCCTTAAGTTTTTAAAATATATATTTTATTGATTTTTTTTTTTTTTTTACAGAGAGGAAGAGAGAGGGATAGAGAGTTAGAAACATCGATGAGAGAGAAACATCGATCAGCTGCCTCCTACACACCTCCCACTGGGAATGTGCCCACAACCAAGGCACATGCCCTTGACCGGAATCAAACCCAGGACCCCCCTAGTCTGCAGGTCAATGCCCTATCCACTGAGCAAACCGGTTTCGGCTCCTTGTTAAGTTTTTGTCTGGAAGATCTATCCGGTGAAGTCAGTAGGGTGTAAAACGCCCCTACTATTACTGTATTATTGTCGATCTCTCCATTAAAGTCCTCTAGAAGTTGGTTTATATATTTAGGTTCTCCTATATTGGGTGCATATATGTTTACCAGGGTTATATCCTCTTGTTGGATCAATCCCTTTAGTACTATGTAGTGACCTTTCTTGTATCTTATGATAGCCTTCATTTTAAAGTCTATTTTGTTAGATATGAGAATTACTTCTTTTTCTTTTCCACTTGCATGGGAAATTTTTCCCCTCCCTTCGCATTCATCCTGTATGTGTCTTTTGTTCTGAGATGGGTCTCTTGTGGACAGCATTTAGTTAGGTCTTGGTTTTGTATCCATTCAGTTACCCTATGCCTTTTGATTGGAGCATTTAATCCATTTTACATTTAGGGTTATTGTTGATAGGTACTTACTTATTGCCATTTTAATTCTGTATGCCTAGGTTTCTTTCTCTCTGTTTCTTATCACAGCAGTCCCTTTAACATTTCTAGTAATGCTGGTTTGGTGGTAATAAACTTTTTTTTTTTTTTTTTTTTTTTTTTTTAACCTGGAAAGCTCTTTATTTCACCATCTATTTTGAATGATAGCCTTGGTGGATATATTAATCTTGGGTTCAGATCCTTGCTTTCTATTATCTTGGTTTTTTTTTTCTTCTGTTTTTTTTTTTAATATATTTTATTGATTTTTGTACAGAGAGGAAGGGAGAGAGATAGTTAGAAACATCGATGAGAGAGAGTCATCGATCAGCTGCCTCTTGCACACCCCCTACTGGGGATATGCCCGCAATACCTTGGGTTCTTCATGCCATTCCCTTCTGGCCTCTAGGATTTCTGATGAGAAGGGTGTCAGTCTTATGGGATGGGAGCTCCTTTGTAAGTAGTAGTTTTCTCTTGCTGCCTTTAAGATTCTCTCTTTGTCTTTAATTTTTGGCATTTTAATTCTGATGTATCTGGGCGTGGGCCTGTTTGGGTTCTTTTTGCTTAGGGTTCTCTGTGCCTCCTTAATTTGTGTGACCTTTTCCTTTACCAGGTTAAGAAAGTTTTCTGCCATTATTTCTTCAAAAACTTTCTCTATCCCTTTCTGCCTCTTCTGGCACACCTGCTATTCTAACATTGTCATGTTTCACATTGTCCCACAGCTCCCTTAAGTTGTCGTCCTGTTTTTTAATTGGGTTTTGTTTTGTTGTTTTTTTATTCTCTGAATGATTTTTTTTCAACCTTGTCTTCTAATTCACCGACTTGATCCTTGACTTCCCCTAACTTCTGTGTTGTATTCCTTCCAGTGTCTTCTTTGTGTTATGTCATTCTTTATATCCAACTGTTCTTCTTTTTAAATTACTGTGTCTTTTTTCATGCTGTTGAGTATCTTTATCATTACTCTGAACTCTGTTTCAGATAAATCTTCTGCTTCATTTATCTCTTCTTTGGGGAATTCTCTTGTTCTTTCATTTGGGGGTTGTTTCTTTGTCTCCTCATTTTGGCTGTCTGTTTGGGTTTGTGACTATGTATTAGTGTTAGAAATAAGGTGAGCCCCCTAAATCAGGGGTCCTGGTAGAACAGAAAGCATACTCAGGAGTCATACACCAAGGCAAATAGCTTGATTTCTGCAAAATGCTACGTACCAACACAGAGTCTGGCAGCACGTATACTGAGCAGGTGGTCTGCTTGGGCTTTTATTTCAGACATATGTGATTCGTTCCTCACTCATGATTGGAAGAGCTTAGGGTCCCAGTCTTGTGCCATTGGCTAATTTAAAGGAAGGGGTGACCTTTGCTGTTTCAAAATAGTGCCCCCAAGGGGAGCTGCAAGTCATTAGAGTAAAAAATGGTGGCTAAGTCATTCGAACCAAAATGGCGGTTGCCTATCTCACTTTCTAACAGAAAAAATTATTTGTTTATTCTCACATTAGGTAGATTTTTTTGTGACTCTCAATTGCTAGTACAGGACTGTGTCAAACGATGTTTCTGGCTAATTAGATCAGGCAAAGACCCAAAGCCTCTTAGAGCAATGGTCTCCAACCAGTAGTTCATGGACTACTGGTGGTCTGTGAGGTCCGAAAGGTTGATGACATCTGTTCTAGAGACCACCTCTGTCTATATACTGATTCTGTTTCTACTTGAATTGCCCTCAGGCAATTGCCCTGAGGTATGATGGTTTTTTTCCAACAGGATGGGGCAGTTGCTTCTGCCTGGAGGCCAATTGTTATTTTTAGTCTCATTTATTTATTTTTGTCTAAAGTTTTACATATGTCTCCTTTTCCCCCAATTGACACTCTCCATCTCTCCGCCCCCATTTTTAGTCTCTTAAGTGACCTCAGGGCAAGGTGTTTTCCAATAGGGTCAGTCTACTGCCTTCCCCCCAGGCAAGGCAAATGTCTGTGTGGGAAAGATGTCCTCCACAGTCTCTCTGGGGTCTCCACTTTTGATCTTCAGGTATCAGGGTTGTTTCCTGCGAGTCTTCTGTTGATTATTCGGGAAGTTCTTCTGTATGTTAGTTGTTATTCCAGTTTGTTCCTGGAAGTATGTCCATGCAGCATCCATTTACTCTGCTGCCATTTTTAATTCTTTGAAGTATTGTTCTTATGCCATTACCACACTGTCCTGATTATAGTAGCTTTGCAGTAAGTTTTGAAATCAGAAGGCTGAGTTCTTTAACTTTGTTCTTTTTAAAGATTTTGTCCTTTGTACTTTCATATGAATTTTAGGATTAGTTTATCAATTTTTGCAAATAAGATAGCTGAGATCTTTTATTGTGGTTACATTGAATCTGTAGATCAGTTTAGTGCATGCTGTAAGATTTCTTTGTAATTCACCTGTGTTTATTTTAATTCTTATTACCATCTCTTATCATTGTGATTTATTTTGAAACTGAAAAGAAAAATTGGTTATGTATTTTTTGGGGGGAGCAACTAGGAAGTAAGAAACTAGGAAACATCTATTCCTAGCCAGTCTTGGGAGACAGAGGACACAGATCTCAAGGGTGGAGTATCCATAGAAATAAAAAGCAAGCTGAGTCCAGTGTGGACAGGCATTTGCTTCAGAAATTTTGAGGTGTATTCAAGGGATATATCTGTATTTTTTGGCTTGGGATTTTTATTTATTTATTTATTTATTTATTTATTTATTTATTTATTTATTTTTAGTTTGGAGAACCCCAAAATTAGGTTCAGGATATTGGAAGCAGTCCATTCAGTCAGGGGGCCCCTGAAGCTAGTTTCATTAGAATAAGATAAATTCATCTCTGAGTGTATATGCATTAACATTATGGCAACATATTTAAGGTTTAAAAATGGTAGAGGGGGTTAGGATTTTAGGAACACCGAGCATCTTCAGGAAAGGGGCCTTAAAAGGACAGAATTTAGAAAAGAATTCTGGAAAAGGATGGGCTTAAATTTTCTTTTAATTGATTTTGGACAGAGAATCATCAGTTTTGTTGTTAAACTTGTTTATGATTGCTTCTTGAATGTTCCCTCACCTAAATTTGATCCTGTAATCTTGACCTAATTGGGATGATGCACTAACCAGCTGAGCTTTCCCTCCAGAGCAGAGTTAAATTTTCTTTAAGACTCATTTATGCCATGAAAATAAACCCTGCCTTGTAAGGTTATTGGGTTTAGATATAATGTAAACAAAATGCTTATTACTGTGCCCAGTAATAAAGTACTACTGGTGGGGAAAAGGAAGTGAAAAATGCTTAGGAAAAAATACAAAGGAATTTGAGAAGCAAAAGGGAGCCCAGAGTGGATAACTGAACGTTTGGAACAATGGACAAATGAATTTAATTGGAAATTAGGTTTTTCTTGGAGCAAGATATATTGGAGGAATCAGTAATGTTCAGGTTGCAGAGTTGTGTCTAGACTGTAGAGAGCCAAACACTATATCTGTGCTGACTAGTATGGAAGCCACTAGCCACATTTAACTGTTGAACACTTAACCATGCGACTGATATGGCTGAGGAAACGGAATTTTTAATTTAAACTGCGTGGTAAGTTCTCAGTAGCCACATGTAGCTAGTCCTGTATTGAAAGCACAAATACAGAACATTGTCATTATCATAGAAAATTCCATTGACTAGACTAGCAAGTGCAGATCATGGTGCTGTGAGAATTCGGAGCAGGGGAAGATGTGTTTGTAAGTTTGGAATAGTGAGGGAATAACATGCAGAGGTGGTGGACCTTGATTTTAGGCATTGGATTAATAGAAAAAGGTGGGAGTCGCTTTAAGGGAGTTTAGGTAGCATTAAGCACTTGTGGACCAGTGTGTTAGCAAATGATTAGAGGTAAGTTTGACTATATCTAGTAGTTAGAGCTAGAGAGTTTATATACGTATTTTCCGGCATATAAAACGACCAGGCGTATAAGACGACCCCCTAATTTTACAGTTAAAACATAGGTTTAGGCCTATGTTTTAACTGTAAAATTAGGGGGTCGTCTTATATGCCGGAAAATACGGTATTTGTTTAAAAGGTTGGCATTCATCTGTTAAACTATCTGACTATATCACGGATTTGGAAAACTAATCTGGCAGTTGTACCCTAGTGGGATGAAAAAGAAGAAAGATTAAAATAAATAAGCAAATAAAAAAGTAAAAATAAAAACTGGAGGTTTAAGGTGATTGGAAAATGAATGAATCATTGTATCCAGGGTGTGGAAGAGACTAGAGATGTAAATTTGAAACTTGTTCATGACACATATCCTCATATTGGGACATCTTTTTGTCCTTGAATTAAGTACATGGTTGTATAATCTCTGAAGTCATGTGATATTTATCTTTTTCTGACTCTGATTGGCTTATTTCGCTTACCCAGTTCCATAGTTTGTACTTGTTAAGTGATTATTGTTTGAATGGATAGGATTGATGGGTGATTAAAGTGCTGAATCTTTGGGGTAGGAAGGGCTAAAAGGATAAAAGAAACTACTCAATATTAGAATATATTACATTTTCTGACGATTTTCCCTCCTTGTTGCTTTTTTTACCTTATTGTCCTGAAGTATCTATTTCTACCGTTTAGCTTAGTTAATAGGATAAAGTTTATATGGCTGGAGGTTTTATTGGGTCAGAACTACCCAGTTTATCCTTAATTTTTGTTTCCATTTTCTGATTCAGTCCCTGTTTTCAGTAAAACTCTTAACCTCCTCTAGCTACTCACGTGATGCACGCACGCATGCACACACTTTTTTTTTATTTTGAGAGTTCTGGGGAGCCTCAAGTCATTGATCTGAATGTCAGTGCTGTGATGTAAAAGATATATATTGGGCTAAATGTGAATTGACACAAGATTGTTTCATGAGAGATTTTTGTTTTTAATTAGCTACCCATTATGAGCTAGCTTGTTCCTTGTTGTTTGTTTATTTCCCTTAAAATTTAAAGTTAAAAAAGCAATTCACATTCACTGGTGTTTCCAAATTGAGTCCCTAACTTTAGATGTTCGCTGTATTTAGCTTTCCCTGGTATAATCTCCATATAGGTAGAGTACAGAGAGATGGATGAAAGCTTGGCCAACCTCTCAGAAGATGAGTATTACTCAGAAGAAGAGAGAAATGCCAAAGCAGAGAAGGAAAAGAAGCTTCCCCCACCGCCCCCTCCAGCCCCACCTGAGGAAGAAAATGAAAGTGAGCCTGAAGAGCCTTCTGGTGAGTGGTAGTAACCAACCAATTTTGTTTTATCTTAGAAATAAGAATAAATGGATTTGTTCTTACTGTGTGATGTTATTTATGTCTTTAGCTTTGGTTTATATTCTAGACATTGGCCATGTGTGTCTTATGCATGCACGTATGCATGCATACATAGTGGTACTGATATCCTTTTTGTGTGTGCCTGTATACAGGAGGAAAGTAAAGAAGGGGGTGGAAGAGTAGTGGCAGTCAGTATAAAGCATTTGGAAAGCTGGAGAAAATAAACAGAGGAAACACACAGAAAGTCACATCCAAAGAGCCAAACCTCTCAGGGATAACTCTGACTCAGATTTTAGAGATAGAAGGTTCAGAAATTATTCTGGTTATTATGGATGGATAACTTTCATGATGTGGATTAGTTTGAGAAGGGTTTTTTCCTGGTGAAAAATTAAAAAATATATCCAGATGTAAAAAACTACTAAGTATAGTATTTGTTAATTATTGAGTCCTCCAGTGGAAGGAATGGTATAAGAAAAGGCTGTGAAGAGATTTTAAACTTACACAATCTTATGACATGGAAAGATTATTAGATTCAGAGCTTAAAAGAATTCTCACTGATATTTCCTTAGTCTTGAGTCCAACTGAGGACACTCAGACCAATCAGCGATATCTATCTATTTTGGAGAGACCAAACAGAAGTGAAAACTTAATTCATTTTTCCTATCTTCTGTCCTTAATGGCATTTCAACTCTTCTGGACTTAAAATTTTTACTATGTTCTCTTCAAAATACTTTTTATATATTTTTATTGATTTTTTTACAGAGAGGAAGGGATAGGGATAGAGAGCCAGAAACGTCGATGAGAAAGAAACATCGACCAGCTGCCTCTTGCACACCCTCTACTGGAGATGTGCCCGCAACCAATGTACATGCCCTTGACCAGATCGAACCTGGGACCTTTCAGTCTGCAGACCGACTCTACTACTGAGTCAAACCGGTTTCAGCCAAAATACTTTTGATACCTTCAATAGCTCCAGGCCCATTCACCTCACCAATTTATTTTAAAAACAAAACAAGTCTGGTGGTGATGGTTCAGTGATTGGGCACATGCTCAGGTTGCCCTATGATCTATGATAGGGGGTGTGCAGGAGGCAGCCGATTGATTCTCTCACTTTGGTGTTTCTATCTCTCCCTTTCCCCTCCCCTCTAAAATCAATAAAAAACATTAAAACAACATGCTTGTTTCAGATCCCATATGCTATATTTTTGCATGATTTTCATAGGTACCTAGATTAAAGCATATTTCATTTGAGAAGTTTTATTATTTTTTTAGCCTTTAAAACCTTTGTTTTAATATTTCCCTCTGTGATGTATATAAATCACCACACTTGTAATTTAATAAAATGTAATAAAAGAATATACAGGGTGTGTCTTCCCCCCCCCCCAAAAAAAAATGTATATACACTTTAATAGCTAATAGCTCAATTTTGAAAATGAAATGTATTTTAATAAACACTGCCTTCATAATTATTCAAAGTGTGTTTATACATTTTTGGGAGGACACCCTAAAGTCTGCGAGCATTTAGAAAAAGATAATTAGATTCCATGCTCATCTCAGAAATCAGATTTTCTTAGAATTGTTTTCCTAAACTTCCTTAGAATGACTTCTTGGACAGTTTTTATTGGATTATATATATTATCTTTGGGACTAATGTTCCTGAGGCAAATGTAGTCACCTCTGTACCTCACACCTCTCTGTTTGTTCCTGCCTCTTGCTAAAAGACTTACATAAATCTTTCTTCCCTTCTTCTGTCCTTACTCTTCTCTTGACTGTTTACTTCTTTCTTCTGTATTCTTTGCTTTCTTGCCTTTTTTCCCTGCCTTTGCTGGAGACTTGCTAATGAGATACATGGGTACAATCCTTTTGATATGTCAAAGCCCAAGAGGTGGTTCAAGGGCTCCTAAGTATTATCAGCAGACACCTAATGTGCTGCTTCACCCTCTTTTTTGTGGTTGTCAGTGTCTCCAGTAAATAACTGATTTACATTGATACCAAGTTGATACTTCTTTGTCTTCTGAAAAACTTAAACCAAGTCTCATTTTGGTGTTTTCTTTTTCATAAAAGCAGCTATTTATTTGTTGTTGGTTGGTTATCTTTTTTCATAAATATCAGGCACCCCACAAAAAGTAGATATCTTAACATACGGATTTAGGATTTGGAACTGTCTTTCATGCTATCATGTTCTAGTTCACTTTAATTCAGTGGGTTAGTCTAATTATCTTAATATTTAGGGGGAAAGTTAAAGTTTGTTTGTTAAATTTAGGAGATGTGTTGATAACAGCCAGAACTTGCCAATATATTGTATGTGGTTATGAAAATTTATAAAGTTTTTTTTTCTTTAAAATAACTTTTAAAAAATTCCAGGTGAGTGAGGGAAGTACTTTAGCCAGAAAAGTAGTGATGCAGTTTACTAGCTTATATCATTTAGAAATAGATTGGACCCTGGTGGTGAATCACTTACACCAGGTGAGTTCAAATATTTAGAAACTGTCCCAAGTTTCCAAATCTTTTGTCTTGTCAGAACCAGTTCTTCCACTTCAGTTTTTAATCAGAAATTGAATGGGAGCATTGCCATATGGGTATCTTAAAATCTTGAGAGGAGAAGTGGATCTGATTCTTTATCAGAACTTTTCTTCATCTCATTTTAGGTAATAACTAGAAATTAAATTATTCTCTTAAGCTATGTAAGTAAGGTTTTAATACATTTCATTCTTTTTAATTTGTTTAGAAAAGTTAGCTTTGCTTTTTTCCACAGTGTTAATCTTTAGAAGAATAAAATATTTTGTTGATTATGAATGCTCAAGGTATACTGAAGTCAGTGGGTCAGACTTCATTAAACTATTGATTAACTCTTCAAATTGATTTTGTTAGATGTGGTTATTACAGGTGGTTAGCTGATCAGGGACAGCTCTGTATTATATATAATCTGTTTTATATATAATCTGTTTTATATGTATGATTTATCTCCTATTTATATTCTTGTTTATATTCTTACAAGAACCCTTGTAAACTAAGGAAAGTACCTGTTTTTCTTTCTGTTTTGCATGATAATTTTGGAAAGAGATATAGGCTAGTAAACAAATTATAAAAATAATTTGTGAGAAATTGGTACGACTGAAATTTGTGTGGTTTTAATTTTGGGACTCAGTTCATATAATAGTCATACTGTAGGTTGAAAGTGTGTGGGGGTTTTTTTTAATCAGATAAAAGAAAACATAACCTGAATTAGTAAAAATAATAAATTACAGAAAATATGTAAAATGTATGTGAATGAGTAAGAGAATTTATCTTAAAATTTGATTACAAACACTGATATCATGAAATTATCCACATGACAAAAGATCCAATGACCAAAATTATTTATTGTAAGGTGTCCTCATCTCCCCTGTGAGGCAGTCATACTGATTACGTGCAGTTAATACAAGTGCTGGGTTTGGCAGCATTGGGGAGTTCTGTGGTCAGAGTTCAGGTGAAGAGTTATTTTGTCATGCTATTACTATGGCCTATCCCAGGCTTTTCTCTCACTGTGCGTACAAGTGCAGTCAGCAGGAGTAGCTTTCAAGTTCAGTGACAATTAACTCAGACAACCTCCAAAGGAACAATAGAATTCTGTTCACCTCATACCCAGTAAGAGACCCTCTTGTAGATTTACCAGAAGTTGCTGGGAAATTTATTCCTGCTAGAATTGTTGATGTTGCCATTTTGGCCTACCAGGGTCAAGTGCCTGGAATCATTTGAGTTTTCTTTGTCAGAGGTATGACACATACATTTACAGACAGACCTAGGGTTCATTCTCTTGTCCTTTTTTGGGAGGAGGGGCATGTAGATCTTTTCAGTGTTCTGATTTGAAACTACGCTTACTGGAGGGCTGAGAAAAAAGTGTCACAGGCTGATAAGGAATCTAGATCAGGTTAACTAAGTTTTTAAATTTGAGATACACACACACACACACACACACACACACACACACAGCCCTACTCTCAGGTAAGTATGAGACACAAATGTACACATAAGTGTGAAATAGAAGGCAAATACTCTTAAGCATTACATTTCACTATAAAAATTTGGGTGGGAAGGAAAGTATGGGAATTGATAGTATTGAGAGGAACATTAAAAGAGAGAGAGAGAGAGAGAGAGAGAGAGAGAGAGAGAGAGAGAGAGATTGATTTTTTGCACAAAATAAGACTCTTCCAAACATGGCAGGTCCACATTTACTTTATTTTACACACATCTATACTAATAAAAGGATAATATGCTAATTAGACCAGACATCTTCCAGACAAAGCCACAGTGATGGGGGCTGAGGCAGAGGCAGAGGCGGTTGGGGGTGATCAGGCCAGCAGGGGAGGGCAGTTGGGCAAGATCTGGCCAGCTGGGGAGGGCAGTTGGAGGTGATCCAACTGGCAGGAGAGGGCAGGAAGGTGAGTAGTTAGGAGCCAGCGGTCCTGGATTATGAGAGGGTGCAGGCTGGGCTGAGGTTCTCTTCTTCCCCCTCCACCCCCCCACGTATGAATTTTATGCACTGGGCCTCTAGTTAATTATAAAACTACAGTGCTTTGTTCTAGGCATAGTGTTGAACTCTGAGGGTTCTTCCTGCAAAGAAGTCACAATCTAGTTTAGGTTTACAGTAAGTTGACTACAGTGAAGAAATAATACAGTAAAAGTGTATTCAAAGTATGGTGAGAATTCAGGAGTTTTTAATGTTTTCCCCAAGATTGGATTTTGGAAGTTTTACATTAAACATGAAGAGATGAAGTTGGGCTTTTATGAGGTAGTTTGAGATCCTTTTAACTGATTTTGACTGATAAGAACCATTGAATCAGATACTACTAGTTTCCGTTTGGTCTTAAAGACTGAGCTGCTTTTTCTAGTGCTTTGATAATTTTGTTTTACATTTTATTAAGGTAAAATAGTTTGTTGAGCTGAGAAACTTTGTTTTTATAAATTCATTGAATACATCTTGCTACCATTCTTTATTTGGTCTGATCATATAATAGTATAATATAGGAACAGGATACTTTTTCTATGAGGATTTTCTCACCTGCAAAATGAGGACCAAATGAGAAAATATGAACTCCACCTTTGTGTACAAACATCTTTGAAAACACAGAGTTGAACCAGGAATAGGGTGGATTGATGTTTTATTAGGCAATATGTTTTAGTTCAATATTTTAAATGACAGTGTAACCCGAGCCTCTTTGTTATGCCTTACCTATTTTCACTGTCACATTTTTACTCTAGTGGATTTCATTTCACATCTAGATAATCTATATTTATTTATCTTTTCCCTCTAATTCATCTGATACAAAGTGACCAGATTAGCTTAACTAAAATATCCTAAAATATCTTGTTTTGCTGCTTTCCTGATCAAGATCATATAGTTCTGCCCCTTTACTATTTAAGATCAAATTTAGTTTTGGGCACTAAAGGTGGCTTATTATACCCATCCTGCCTGATCTCCCACTGCTTTCTGAGACCATCTCCTTCATTAAAGGGGAACTGGTTCTCTGCACCATATCTTGTGCTTTTCTCCTTGATTTTGTAAAAGTTGTGGTCCATGCTGGTGATTTCACTGCCTCTCCATCTATCCAGATCTCTTTGGATTTCTTCAGAAAAGTTTCCCTGCTTCTCCAAGTTTGAGTTAGCTTCTTGTTTCCTTTAAAAATAAATAAATAAATAAATAAAAGTTTCATTCTGGATATTTTTCATCTTTACCCAATTAGAGTAAATTCTTTTAAAATCGGGATTCAACCTGTTATACTTTTGTACGTGTGCTTGGCAGTTTTGGGATGGATATTCAGTAAATACTGAGTTAGATTATTAAATAAGAAACCAACTGATTATTAATATAGTGGAAACTTTTCTTTTCTTTCTTTTTTTTTTTTTTTTAGTGTTATTCATAGCATTCCCTTTAATATCATTTTGAGTTTGTTTTTTTTTAAGCCAGAAAATTTTTTTGTTTGAAGTATTACAAATAGTAGTACATATGTCTCCTTTTTCCCCCACTTTGACCTTCCCCCAGCTTCCCCTACCCCCCAGCATATGTCTTCACCTGCTCCCACACTCCCCAGTGTCTTGTATCGATTGGTTATGTTTATATGCATGCATACAAGATCTTCAATTGATCTCTTACAGCCCTCTCCACCCAACCTCTCCTGCCTTCCCGCTATAGTTTGACAGTCTGTTCAATAGTTCTTTACCTCTATATCTATTTTCCCCCCATTTCTTTTCTTTGAAAAATCTTGCATCTGCAGACTAGAAATAAACATAATAACAAAAAATGTTTGAGTTCCAATTTCAATGTCCAACAGTTCTGAGACCCACTTTCAATCTCAAATAGTTCCTTATGTGTACATGTCAGCAATGATATCTGGATGATGGACAGATGGTGGCAATGCAGGTCTGACCCTCTCTGGTTTGGTCCTGGGCAACCTACAGTGACCCACAGCTACTGACTGCTAGCGTGGCCTGGCATCTTCCATCTCTGGACTGTTTCTCCTCTTGTCTTCATGGTTGGAGCAAACCTGACTCCTCTCTGTTGCAGGAATCCCCATGGTCTTGGAGTAGTTTTCTGAAAATATACAAACATATTCTTGACCAAAAGTTAATAAAGGGAGGGATTGTTTCTATAAAATTGACTTGGGATCCTTTTTATTTTTGCCCAAATGATTTTCCTTTGGCTTATTTTGACACCATGTGTGATTTTCGTGGGTGACTTGTTGTTAGCATTAGGAACTTTATTTTCTATGATGGATTTAACAATACAGTTTGTTTTCTATCCAGTTTGTCAGGTTTGATTGAAATCAGTAGTTGGGCAATCACTTTTATTCTGTAAAATTTTGATGATAAATTTATTTTCTGTTTAAAAATTGTTGCTTCCTAGGTCTAGAAGTTTTTCAGATGTTTACAAAAGTTATCAATTTGGATGTGATTCTAAGAAATTAGTCAAAATGTGAATCTGTTGGCCAGCATGTTCCTGAGAACAGCAAACTAATGATTTTTACATCCATGCTTGCTTGATAAAAGTATTTCAAAGTCATAGACTTTCTGTTAAGATATTGAAAGAGTGGTCTCTTGAGTATTTGACTCAAGATGAGAAAAGATTCAGTAGTGTCTATAACACATACTTATCTGCTTAAGAATGACTTAACATATCTGCAGGACGTGTATTAGAGGGCAATTGAAAGGCTGCTGTGTAAGATAGAACAAAAAGACTCCCCCCCCCCCCCCCCCCCCCCCGTTTGGAGAAGCTAGGCATAAATAACCTGTATTAAGCATCTCTACTCCAAACTTGAGGGTCTGTGTGTGTGGTGAGGGGTGAAAACAAAAGGAAGTCTGTGAAGTGGTGTCAGAATCAAAGTGATATTAAAAAGTTGTTTTGGTATATTTTTATTTTCTATTTTGAATTTGAACTCATGGAAAATAACTGTATTTGCCTGCTGTTCCATATCATTGTGCTGCTGTCAGACGGAGAGCCCTAGGCGGGAAAGAGCCAAAGAGCAAATGAGTATTGCATTTTTATATGTTTTAAACGGAGACACTACGTGGATGGAGAGTTAGCTTCAAACTGTTGTGTGTGTGCTGTTTTTAAGAAAATGATGAAGAATTGGTCCAGAATACCAGTGATAAAGATGAAGATGTTTTCAGATGTCTTTGGAGAAATAGGACTCTCAAACACTCATGAATATATTATGATTAGAGAAAGAAAGCAACCTCATCTTGACTTCTTCCAAGAGATAAATCTTTTTATCCTGTTGCTTAATTATAAGCACTTTTTGTTTTGTTTTCCATCATTTCTTACATGTCTATATCAACTTCTGCTTGGCTTTCTCCTATTTCTCTGCATCAGTCATATTTTGGATTTTTATATTCCTTCCACATCTTTTGTCAAAAACAGTATCTTTTTTTTAAAGACTGCCCTACCTAGTTTGTAAAAGAGCAACCTGTTAACCTTTAAAGCACATAAGTCAGGAGTAAGAAATCCATATTTCTATTCAAAGAACCATTGACCAGGAAAAAAAGATCAGTCAAAATCTACCTGTAGGTTAAAATAAGCTAATTAGCAGATAACATGGTATATAGTGGGAAAAGAGGAAAATTCTAGTAGGAAGTACAAAATAATTCAGGCTTAATGGCTGGCTTAAAAGAGGTTTTTTTGTTTTGTTTTGTTTTTTGTTTTTCCAGAAGTGGTTACATGCCTTCATTACATTGATGTTATTCTTTGCCAAGCTAGGAAATATACTTTGAGAGATGAACTGTATTATTCCTGATGCCTAAATGTTATTCTTGGAAACCATATTTATTTTCTCGTTCTGAGCCCTTCTCTTTCCTTTTTTAAAATACAGTTCAATCTTCTGATCTAGCTTGGTTCTATTTGGAGCTAAAAAAGATAATGACAATATTTTTTTTTAACTTTGGAATATTTTTTTATGAACAAATCCAGAAGTTAGTAAAAATGAATATTTTTTTACTTAAGCTTTAAAAGTTAAATTTTAAATGTAGGGCCTACATTTTCAAGATACATTTGCAGATTGGATTATGTAATTGGAGTCATCCAATTACTACATAATCCAATCCAATTATGCCTTGTGCCTTGTCTGAGAAGCATAACCTTCTAGAACCTAAAGGGTTGTTCAGATAATAGCATAGTGAGATACTGTGGTTTTAGAATGATACTCTTTTCTACCTTCAAAGCAGAGCACATACCTTCTAGCAGTACATTTTAATATTATTAAAAAAATTATTTCTGTCTAAACATGTTCATATACTTAAAGATGAAGATGTCATTTTAAGGCTTACAGGCCTTCAAGCATTCTTACAGCAAGGGTGCTATGTTAGTTTTATTTTGCTACCTATTTCTTTTAACTGAAGTGGTAGAATAATTAATCTGCTTTCTAGTTTCGATTCTTTTAAAATAAACTGATTAAATAAAGCTTGTCCAGTTTTTAGATAATTGGGGGCTGGTCTTTTCATGTCTTCCAAAGATCACAGTATTTTCCCATAGTGTTCCAGGTGGCTCAGAGTTCAAGAGGATCATAGCATCCGGTTTGGTGATAGATTTTGGAAGAGTCTGGAAGATAATCTATTCTGACTTTCTCAGATTGAACTTTCAAGCTGTGATACTTTTCTTGAAGTTATTTCTACACATTAATCAACCAGGAAAAATTTTCTTAGCAGGCTTATTGTATTTGGCATATGAGAGTGGGCCATCTTATTATGCTGTGTTTTAAAGAAAGTACTGGCATATTCAGGTCTAGAATTGAATTCTGATAAAACTTTTTTGTAATTGAATTTTTTTTTGTTACATACTCTGCTTTGAAATCAAGGGGAGAATTTTTTGTTAAAATAAGTCTTTTACTTATCATACATATATATACTTTCTAGATAGAAAAGTAAAGGTAAAGAGATATTGAGCAGATGCTGAATTGCTGCAACTTCAGATCCTAGAGCCCATGTCACACCCATTCTCAGTCTACCAATAATTAGTAAAAGACATTGGGAATCCCTCCTCTCCCCCCCCCCCCAACCTTGACTATTAAATAAGACTGACAGTAAGGATTTAGCAGTTAGAAATATTATGTACTTTGTTTTGCTGCCTTTCAGTAAGAACCAGTGTGTAAAGTTGAAATTTCCTAACCAGAAATTTGAAGACTATGATGTGATTCCCTGGGCCTTGATTCCAAAGGAGCTCTCTTGAGTATGGGTATACTAGTTGGTGGTGAATTGATAGTCTCCAACTATTAGGCCTTTATGTCCAGATATTATCTCAATTTATGGAGTAAGGTCCCTGAGTTCTCCTCTTTCCTTCCACAGGGCAAGCAGGAGGACTTCAAGACGACAGTTCTGGAGGGTATGGAGACGGCCAAGCATCAGGTGAGGGTGGCTTAGATGCTTGCCACTTAGTAGCAAGAGCCGCCAAGTCAGGGATTGATGCTTGCTAGTGTTTTTGGCTATGGTATCCACATTTTAGCCAGAAGCGCAGGGGAAATTTAACCCACAGGACAGAGTAGTATTAGGAGAGAGTGGAGCTAGAACAAGGCAAGCAAACCCTTTTGAAGTCCTCAGGCCGATCTCAGCCCTCTGCTCTTTGAGTTTTTAAGGAGATGGCGAATACTTTTCTCCCCCGCAGCTTATATAGTATCAGTAAACATGACATAAAACATAGACTTAGGAATCATGGGACCTTTAAAAAGAAATACAGCTGTATACATAGAGAAGACAATCTATAGGCTGGAAGTTTGTTTTTTTTTAAAGGACAGAAAGGCATTCTAGGACTAGTCAAATTATGCAGGCAAGTGACTCATTTTAGAAACAGTTATTGCATAATAGTGGGTGAATTTTTTTCTCTAACATTACACAGATAATTATTTTGCAGTTTAACCCTTTTGTTTCTCACATGAAAATTATTATTTTTTAAAGTCTGCTCGAGATGCTCTTTATTTTCAGACCAAACTATGGTATTTTACTTCTAGGGGGAAATAAAAGGGTTCATTGATTTTTAGGGCCATTTGGAACAGTTAAAGTTTGGTCCAGGAATCCAAAGTACTATGTCTGCATTTTATCCTTTGCCACTTAAAGAATGTTTTTGTGTTCTGGTGTCAAGGCGGCTTTTACATATGATACAACTGGAATAGGTATCACTCTATTTTTGTAGTATGTCATTTTTCAATTGTTACTTCTACTTTAAATTTTATTTGTCTATTATGGTTTGTGTACAGCAGGTCCAGGGAGTATTTGTATTTTACTCTTGGAGCAAAGATAGTTCAGCATTAATACAGAAATTAATAGTTAGGGGATTCAGACTATTAGAAACAGATTTCTTGAAATGCTAGCCCAAGGACTGGCAGTTGATAACTGGGATATGGTTATTTTAGAGGAGTTAAAAATCCTTATTCAGCCAAACCTTCAAGAATGTTTTTCATCAAAGGATGCACAATTGGATCTTTCCGTGGAATTGTTGAGGGTCGGAGATAGCCTTTAGAGCTTTAATCTTGAAGAACTATATTGTCTTTTCTTGTTGTTTTGTTTTTATGTGAATAAATTTTTACTTTTGCTAAAGTAAACAAAACATTTGTATTGCTGAAAGTAAAAGCAAACTTTCATATAAAGCTGTGGTGCTACAGACTTAACATTAGTAGAACATGAGTTTTAAGCATTTCCAGGAATTGTGACTATTCTCAATCCTTCAAGATCTCCCTTCAGGCCTTTGTCATGTTCAGAAGTATACATTTGTGCGGTGATCAGTCAGCATTAGAAATGTGCTTATAAGTGATCAACAATCTTCTCTAAATAAAGCCAATGACCCTCATGATGTCTTGGGACAGCGATCATATCTTGACTTTTTATAAATCCAAATCAAATTGGGTTATACATCCTAAATCTTACAAATTCGAAGGGAACTTGAGGCCATCTTGTCTAGCTTCCTAGACAAACAGATAGTATTGTATCACCCCTATTTTATGGATTAGGACCGGAAACAAAGTTAGATGACTTGACCAGGGACACACCAGCAGTTGGGGAATGAGAACCCAGAGGTCTTGTTTCTTAAGCATAGGCTACTCAACACACACTTCTTCCTAGAATCATTTAAAGGTGCACTTACCCAAAAAAAGAAAACATATGGTTCTCCTCTTTTATTCTTTTCTCTCCTTCATTCTTTATTCTTTTTATTTGTAAACTATTATAAGACTGAATATGGTACATCTATAGTTGACTGACTTTAAGTAGTCTTTGATATGTAGATTCTATCAGGCTTTTGTTTTCACTTTTTAGCTAGAAACCTAGTTCTAGTTAATTTATCTATTTTATGGAGGTGAAGGAAGCTAGTAGTTCTCATGGAAAAAAAAGCTTTCTTCTCTATTAATTTTTGTATTTCTGTTTCTTTACTCAAGATGCTGCTGTTATATCAGAATCAGGATGGGGGAATGAGTTCATGGGACAAGAGGCCTACATCTTTCCTGTACCCTCCCCTTTTCTGCCTCTAGAATTGACCTATCCAGAGAGATCTAAATTAGTACCGTTAGTAATTTAACTACTTTTACTATATTTTCAAAGTGTTGAGCCATTAGAAAAAGTAGTTGTGCTTTTATAGCATGACTGCATTTTTAAAGGTGAGCTAGAATTTCCTGTGTAAAGTGATGAGAAAGTAACTGAATAAAGGGCAAGATTGGTATGTAGGCAACATTGGGGCTCTTTAAAAATTAAATAGCATCTTTGAAACATTCTCAATTTCTAGAATACCAGATTCTGATAAGTGCACACAAACACCAAAGTATAAAACTGTATTCTAGAGCCAAGTGTAAATTATTTCTGAATTATATATACTACTACTAACTTCCTTTTAATAAGGATATTAATAACTGTACTCTTTAAGGTTTTCCCTCAAAAGAGTTAGATTATCCAGAGTGCTCTGTTCATTTTGGAAATAGCCTATAAAAAGGATGTTTTAATTTAGCTTCTGAAAAGTTTAAGTCCCAAATTAATTTTTGTTTTTTGTGAAAAAAGGTTAGATTTTTTCTTGCTGGCTTTTAGCCTTGATTTTAATAGTGGCTTTCCTTCCTTGAAAATAATAGTCTTTATCCCTAAAAACCAAAAGGAAGGACATAATTACCAAGATTTTTTTAAGAGACCATTTTTCATTTTTAAAAATTGATGAAAAATTTAAGAATAGTTAGCTTTTTTAGATGTTATGTAGAAGATCAAGATGGAGAAGACTATTATTCCACAGATAATGGCTGCTCTAAATTCCTTTAGTAAAACTTTTTTTTATATATATATATTTTATTGATTTTTGTACAGAGAGGAAGGGAGAGAGAGAGATAGTTAGAAACATCGATGAGAGAGAGTCATCTATCAGCTGCCTCTTGCACACCCCCCTACTGGGGATATGCCCGCAACCAACGTACATGCCCTTGACCGGAATCAAACCCGGGACCCTTCAGTCCCCAAGCCGACGCTCTATCCATTGAGCCAAACTGGTTTCGGCTAGTAAAACTTTTGATATTTGATTTAAAGATACTTTAAAACTGCCACACGAGTTATATAAATGAAATCTCTTAATTGTTACATATTCTCAAGATTCCCAAAGTTAGCCTGCTGCATTAGAATGCTTTTTTAAAAATATTTTAAAAATTTATTTTAGAGAGAGGAAGGGAGCGGGATAGAGAGAAACATTGATATGCTGCTTCCTGCACACCCTGAGATCCAGCCTACAACCCAGGCATGTTGCCCTGCCTGGAAATCAGTCTGGTGACCTCTTGTTCATGGGTGAATGCTCAACCATTGGCCCGTACCTGCTGAGTGATTTTTTTTATGGTAACACTTGGAATGAGGAGCCAGATGTAACATAAAGTTAAGTGTTTTTTTCTTCATGATTTTCCTGTCATTGACAATAGATCTTGCAATAGGATTGATGTTCAGTGACCATCAATTCAACATAGAGAAAATAATAGCTAAGAAAGAAAACTATCCCTATTTGGAGGAGGGAGAAAAGTAGAGTTCATAGAATTTATTGATTTTCATGTTAATAGTAGACACTCATGAAATAAAATAGGAAGTAAACTATTAAGAGATATTTGGCTCATTCTCAGGATTATTATTATTGTTATATAAGTAATGCTTCTTATAATATGACACTTTTTTTTATCTTGGTTTTGTGTTTTGTTTAGTTTATTTATTTTGATTTGGTGATAGAGGACTAGAGACATCAAAGCTGTAGTTATAGAAATTTTCACATTACTGAAATAACCTATATCCCCTATAGTCAGCATTTCTTCTTTTCTTGCCTTAACTTCATGCTGTATCCTCAGCAATATGGCTCTTACTGATTATTTTTCTCTCCTCTTCTGATAGTCTTTAATTTTAGGTTGGGATTAATTAAATGTGAGGATTGTTGATTTGATTTAGTTACTTGAACAGTATTTTCTCCTCATTATCTGTTGTGGATAGATACCGTGTTTCCCCGAAAATAAGACATCCTCTGAAAATAAGACCTAGCGCAACTTTGGGAGAAAAAATTAATATAAGACACTGTCTTATTTTGGGGGGAACAGGGTAGGTTTTTCTCTTTGTCTCCAAGAACAGTGTTTCTTAATGTGCAGCCCATACTAGCATTAGGCATTTTTGTTTGACCTCTTGTTAACCATTTTGTTTTTCTAAGCAGTGTTTGAATGTGTTTGTGGCAACACCTAAATAGCTTAGCAATAATTTTCCAAGCAACTTTACCTGCCTTGTTCATTTTATTCTTCTAATCTTACTAATACCTTTAATTTTGCTTCCCTTATCAGTGCTTCCAACTTCTTGTCTTAAGTGCTTTTAAGTAATTTTACCTGGTACCCATTTAGTTACTTATATGTAATTATTTCAATGGTATTGAATTTTAACACTCTTTAAATTATTTCTTGATAACCCTTAAGCTGATGGTTAAGTATATTTTATAGAGAGATCTTAGAAATATAAAGTAAAATGTATATAAATGTATGTCTAAGGACATCTTATAAAGATGTACTTAACTTTCAGCATATAAAAACACCAATTTAATACACAACTTAAAGAGTTTCAAAATAACATATTTTACTTATAGAATATGAGATATACTACATGTATATTTATTATGTATGTGTATATATACATGTATATGTACAATATACTATATACAGTAACATATTTTACTTGCAATAAGTAATACACCATTTCTAATGTTTATGCCAGAAAAGGTAAATTCCTTGCCTTCTTCTATCTCATCACTGTAGTCTGCTTAACTTCTCTCACTGCTTGCATTGAATTATGGGAACTAATGGGGATGCCATTGATGAAACTGCGTATTTTATTCTATTCGTTATTAAACCTTAGAGGCCTTTTCATGTTCCTTGGTCTAATCCTCAAAGAGGGCAGGTGATTGTGTTTTGGTTTTTTTGTTTTGTTTGTTTTTTATGACATTTTTTTTTCTTTTTAAAAAAAAATATATTTTATTGATTTTTTTTTACAGAGAGGAAGAGAGAGGGATAGAGAGTTAGAAACATCGATGAGAGAGAATCATCGATCAGCTGCCTCTTGCACCACCCCTATTGGGGATGTGCCCGCAACCAAGGTACATGCCCTTGACTGGAATTGAACTTGGGATTGAATGGGACCTTTCAGTCCGCAGGCTGACGCTCTATCCACTGAGCCAAACCTATCTTGACAGGTGATTGTTTTTTTCACTCCATAGTTTCTTCTGCTTTCTGTTTATGTATTTTCTTTAAAATTTATTGTACACTATTAGTAATACCAATTGTAATTAGCATATTCCCCAACATTATCAATGAAAAAATAGTTCAATGCCTTGTTATGTTTTATAAGGTGTATTGTTTCGCTCAGTAAACTAATTTTGGAGTGACTAAATTTTAAGGATGTTTTAGCTTTTGAGCAAAATTATTTTTAAGGAAGTGAGATCAGGCTGTGAATGAGGCAAAGCTTTACAGAGGTTCTCAGGTCCAAAAGGAGTTTGAGGCATAATCATTATCCGGAATTCTGGATTCACTTGCCGTTTTCCCAGAAGTCCTTTGCTTGCTTTGCTAGGTGTGGAGGGTGCAGCGTTCCAGAGTAGACTTCCTCATGACCGGATGACTTCTCAAGAAGCAGCTTGTTTTCCAGATATCATCAGTGGACCACAGCAGACCCAGAAGGTCTTTCTGTTTATTAGAAACCGCACAGTAAGTTCTTTTTTCCATCTCTTTATAAAAAGAGCATGTTACTTTTAGAGAGAATATGGGGGAAAGAGAGTACCATTTTTAAAAATTAGTATGGGTTTTTTCCCCCCTCTTCAGATATTTTAAAATTTTTTATATGTGATTCTTGTTTTTGTAAAATTGAGATCCTACTTGCTCTCATTCTTTGTCTCTTTTTCATTCCTCATAGCCTCATATACACAATAAGAATCTTTACACATTTAAAAAATTTATACTTTTAAAATAATCACTTTTTCTTTCTCAGGATAAGAGAAACCATTATTCTGTTTTATTTATCTGGTTCAACATCCTCCTCTGGCTAAATATAATTGATTTTTAATGTTTGCATAATATTTTGTCTGATGGTCAAGTCGCAATTTAACTGTTAGACATTTCAGTGTCCCATTTTTACATGTTAAAGCAGCTTTTATACATTCTTAACTCTATTTCTGTTTATTATTTCATTTTGATTGAGTTCTAAAAGAAAAGCTACTTTGTTAAAATGTATGAAAGGCCGCTTAAGGCCTTGTTTTGTTTTGTTCTTTAAATATATTTTTATTGATTGTAGGGAGTGAGAGAATCATCGATTGGCTGCTTCCTGCCCGCCCCCTACTGGGGATGGAGCCCATAACCTGGGCATGTGCCCTTGACTGGAATTGAACCTGGGACCCTTTAGTATGTTTTGGCTCTACCCACTGAGCCAAAACAGCCAGAGCAAGGTTTTTTTGTTTATTTGTTTTAATATTTTTTATTTTTATTTCAGAGGGGAAGGGAGAGGGAGAAAGAGATAGACTCATTGATCGGCAGCCTCCGAACTGCCCCTCACTGGGGATCTAGCCCACAAGCCGGGCACGTGCCCTGACCAGGAATCAAACCCAGGACTCTTCAGTCCGCAGGCCAGCACTGCATCCACTGAGCCAAACAGGCCAGGTCACCCCTTAAGTTTTGGTACAGGTTCCCAGATTGCTTCCCAAAAGGGCTGACCCAGGTAACACATTCATTGTTTTGTCCCTGTTTTGTTATTAAAATGATGATAAACTGTGCTGCTGTAGTAGACCAAAGCTGTTTCATTTATTTTACATTTCTTGGACTATTTAACTGCTTTTTTACATTTATTAATTATTTGTATTTCTCCTATGAATTTTTCTTTTATATTCTTTATTCATCAGATTTTCTTTCTTTTTTTTTTAATATATATTTTATTGATTTTTCATAGAGAGGAAGGGAGAGGGATAGAAAGCTAGAAACATCGATGAGAGAGAAATATCAACCAGCTGCCTCTTGCACACTCCCTACCAGGGATGTGCCCGCAACCAAGGTACATGCCCCTAACCGGAATCGAACTCGGGACCTTGAGTCTGCAGACCGATGCTCTATCCACTGAGCCAAACCGGTTTCAGCTCATCAGAATTTCTTAACCATAGAGTAGGGGAGAGCAAGGTACTATTCAGAAAATATTCATTGTATTCTAGGGTGTTAAAAAGCAAATTTACCTTGTAATTTCAGTTACTTTGAATTTAGCTCAGAGTCTCATTTTAGCGTGTCTGCTTTTTAGCCATCACTGACTTCTTTATTGTGACTGGTAGGTTGCAAAATTACAGCTAAATTTGAATTGTTTAGGTAATGGGATTGGTGGGTTATACTGCATTTTTGTAGTACAGAATAAAGGTTCTCTTTTGTGGAGAAAAAGCAGATTGATTTTTAAAATTGTGAGTGGAGCCCCACAAGTGTGGCTCAATAGTTGAGCATTTATCTATGAACCAAAAGCCCACAGGACACATGCCTGGGTTGGAGCATCTACCCTGGTGGTCAATGCACAACATAGCGACTGATTGACTGCCTGCCTGCCCCCTACTGGTCATTGCACATCATAGCAAGTGGTTGAGCGGCCTTAGTGTATCATTAGCATATTATGCTTTGATTGGTTGAATGGACGACCGGACACTTAGCATATTAGGCTTTATTATATAGGATGAGAGAGAATCATCACTGGGCTGCCTCTTGCATACACACCCCTTAGGATTGAGCAACCTGGCTATGTACCGTGACGGGGAATCAAATCATGTCTTCCTGGTTCATAGGTTGACACTCAACCACTGAGCCACACTGGCTGGACAACATAAGCTTTATTTTATAGGGTGGAAGGAGGAAGAGGCTTATTTTGGGGGGTGAGGAGCTTGGGCCCAGAGTGTACCTGAGGAATTCCATTTTCCCGGGATACAGGCCAGAGGAAAGTGGAGATGCTATGGTTTTGGTTATATTTCTTAATTGGATTTATTTACAAATGACCAAATTTGTTCATTAAAACTTGTCTTTGGAGCAGTCTTTATTAAGTTTTAGCTAAGACTTAAAATATAGTGGTAGGCAGTTGGTCTTACATTTTGAAGATGTATATTCAATTTGAAGAGAATTCATGTTCGAGCCCTTTGATTGTACCACAGTATTTTTCATTTCTCATCTTACTGCTTTCTCAGCAGTATTTGAAATACTAATTGACCGCTCCTTTTTTCTTAAACACATTACTCCTTTAGCTTAACATAGTCTTAGTAGAGGTCCGATGCATGAAATTTGTGCAACAGTAGTCGTTCTTTCCCCTGGCTGCCAGCACCAGCTTCCTTCTGGCACCTGGGACACAGGCTTCTCTCCAACCACTGGCAGGCACATGGGACCCAGGCAACCCTAGTTTCATCCAGAAGAATATTCAGTCTAATTAGCATATTACCCTTCTCCTAGTATTATTATAGACTAGAGACCCTATGCACAAAATTTGTACATGGGTGAGGGGGCGGTCTCCCTCAGCCTGGCCTGCACCCTCTACAATCCAGGGCTGCTGGCTCCTAACCGCTCACCTGCCTGCCCCTAACTGCTTTTGCCTGCCAGCCTGATCACACCCTAGCCGCTCCCCTGGGTTTGATTGACGCCTAACTGTTCCCCTACTGGCCCGATCGCCTTCATCTCCCCTCCCCTATTGGCCTGATTGCCCCTAATTGCTCTCCCCTGCCAGCCTGGTCACCCCCAATTTCCCGCCCCGCAGGCCTGATTACCCCCAACTACCCTCCTTTGCTGGCCTGGTCAGCCCCAACTGCCCTCCCCTGCAGGCCTGCCTGGTCGCCCCCAATTGCCCTCCCCTGCAGAGCTGGTCGCACCCAACTGCCCTCCCTGCCAGCCATCTTGTTTTGGCCATGGCCATCTTGTGATGGCATCACGTGAGAGCATAGCACACCACCAATAGGCTTTTATTATATAGGATAGTTTTCTCCTGCTTCCCTGGCTGCTGTCTTCTCTGACTGCTTTGTAGGCTTATCCTTGAACAACAGGCCATTATGTGAACTGCTCGGAGTTCCTTAAGGCTCCTTAACTCCTCTCCTGTCAGGACCCCTCTTCTACACTTTTGGCTCTATCACCCATACGCAAATTGCTCTAGATCTTAACTGTCCTGTAAGCCCCAGCTATATATGGAGATACCAGTCTTATATCTAATCTACTCTTATCTTGAAACTAACTAAACTCATTACTCATCTTTCAGTGATCCTTATTCAGTGAATGGCATACTCACTCATTTAGTTGTACAAGCCCCAAAGGAGGCGTTTTCCTTGGCATCTCTTTTCCCCCACCTCTGCATGTCTAATTGATCATTGATTTTGTTGGTTTTACCTACTCAGTATCTCTGGTGTCATGCAATACAGGTTTAAATCCTAGTTGCTTCCTACCAGCTGTATGATCTTGGCAAGTCGCTAGGTATTTTTTTTCTTTCTTTTTAGGTAAATCTCTTAGCTTCTTCAGTAATTTGCTCATTTGTCATGTTTTTGTGTTTCATTAGTTTCTTTGTCGGGAATATAATCCCCATTGTTTCAGTGAAGGGAAAGCCCATATTTGGGCCTTAAAGTTAAAAGGATATTTTAAAGTGGAAATATGGTATACATCAAATTGTGTGTAATACAATTTCTATTATTTAAATACAGTTGCAGTTGTGGTTGGATAATCCCAAGATTCAGCTGACTTTTGAGGCTACTCTCCAACAATTAGAAGCACCTTACAACAGTAAGTAGTGTTCAGTAGATTGGACTGGATTATGAAAATTGACATTTCCTTCCAGGAGCCTCCTGGCTCCTTAGTTTTTTTAATTTGTATTTTCATCTTATTTCACCTTGTACTGTGCAAAAATGAGCCTTGTAGAAAAGCTGTTTTGTATCTTGTGTTTTCTGGTTTTTAAATTGTAGCAACAGATGAGTGAGTTTAAGAGATTGCTAATGATTTTCCCAGACCTCTGTTCTAGCTTTACACCGTGGAGTCCTTCGTTGGCGTTCAATTGACTGGCTACCTAGCTTTCTCATTCCCCACTTGGGACTAACAAAATCTTACAAAGTTTTGCCAAAGTAAATGAGCATAATATTACATTAAGAGAGTTGGTTTTTACTTTTATTTCATTATGATAGAATGTCATTCTTAAAAATTCCTAATTATGTGTTATGCATTTTGTACTACCTCATAACTTAGTTCTAAGAATCACTTTTCTAAAGGAGTCACATGACCTGAAGGTTGTGGAAAAGACGTATAGAATGATTTCATGATGGAGAAATGGAATTTAAAAAGTATTTTGTTTAAACTGCTAAAAATATAAACATGTTTTTAACTTCATTTATTCCATAGGTGATACTGTGCTTGTCCACCGAGTTCACAGTTATTTAGAGCGTCACGGTCTTATTAACTTCGGCATCTATAAGAGGATAAAACCCCTACCAAGTAAGGAGCTGGCCAATGCATTCCTGATTTTGTTATAGTTCTAGGACTCGATTTTATTTCCAGGAAGCTTTTAGCATTTTATTTTTATTTCTAAATCTATATTTGGAGTTAAAACATTCCAGAGTTCTTCTTAAAGGTCAAAATTAAAATATCTTCATAAATACATCCTATATAATAAAGAGGTAATATGCAAATTAATCTTCACATCCTCACAAGTTGGCTCCCTATGACCAGGCTGGCAGTGGGGTTAGTGAGGGACGACCAAACAACTGAACAGAAGGCTGCATGAGGCCACCAGGACTGGGGGGTAGGGAGGCGTGAGGGGTGATCAGGCCAGCAGGGGGTCAGTTGGGGGATACCAGGCCGGCAGGGAGGGGGCAGTTGGGGCAACCTGGCCAGCAGCAGGAGGCAATTAGGAGTGACCAGGCTGGCACAATGAGACAGTGAGGGACTATGAGGCCGGCGGCTGGGTGGTGGGGGCGGTGGGAGATTAGGGGCAACCAAGCAGGCAGGCAGATGAGTGATTAGGAGTCAGTGGTCCAGGATTGTGAGAGGGATGTCCAACTGCCAGTTTAAATCAGACATCCCCCAAGGGGTCCCGGATTGGAGAGGGTGTAGGCTGGGCTGAGGGAACCACCCTGTGCACAAATTTTGTGCACCAGGCCTCTTAACTTCCTATAATTTCTGGTTTGATAGGTTCTTAGTAAAGGTATGAGACTTCCAATTTAAGAAGAATCAATTAAAATATAAAATTTGTTAAAAATGAGAGAAGTTAAGTTATGAAAGCAGGAGGTTGGAGGTTTTCTCTCATTGACTAGTTTTTTTATACTGCTGAAATTTGCATTTCTTTTTATATATAGGTACATAGGGAGATATTAGAATAAGTTTAATATTTAATAAATAAATAATTTCACAGTCTCTGGATAATATCTGTCAGGAATCCAGGAGATATGGATATTTGAGGATTAATTAATTAATTAATTATTTTAAAAATACATTTATTTTTTATGCTTTAATAATTCCAAAATGGATACTGAAGACTGTTGAAGTAAAGCTTAAAGAAAGTAGCTTTAAGGATAAATAGGATGGCTGATCAAATTGTCATGGTGTAATTGTGAGGTAATTAAGCCGGTTATCTATTTACAGTAAATTAACCACGAGTCACAGATACTGAAACATATAACTGAAAAAATGAGAAAGTATATCCCAACATAAAGGATTTCATTTATAAATTTTCAACATTGAATTAAAGTTTATGAGTTTTATATATTTGCTCATTTTAGACTAGTGGCCCGGTGCATGGGTTTGTGCACATTGAAAGGAAATTAGTTAGAAGAAATATTTTAATATCACTAGTCACCCTTTCTCTATAATAGAAGTGTCAGAGATGAAAGGAAATTAGTAAAATATGCAGATAATATATAAATTGATTAATAAACAATCACAACATGATATAACAACAGACATGATATAAAACTTTAAAAACAACAAAAACATGATATACCCTGTTTCCCCGAAAATAAGACAGTGTCTTATATTAATTTTTGCTCCAAAGATGCGCTAGGTCTTATTTTCAGGGGATGCCTTATTTTTCCATGAAGAAGAATACGGTACACATTTATTGTTAAATGAAAATAAAGGAAATTTATTACCTGTATACAGTACGGTAGTACGGTAGTTGTCAACACAAACCAGACAAACTGTGAATCCTACAGTATCAAGAATTGACTCATTTATTCAATGACAATCACGTCATCATCTTGTAGAACATCATCATAACAATCCAATTCCTGAATTTCCTGGTGAATTTCTTGTGACTCCATTTCTTTCAGAATCAGTGGACCAAATCTCTCATGTTTAGCCTAGGGGGGCCTTATTTTCAGGGGGATGCCTTATATTTCATTCAGAAGGAAACCTGTAAGTAGGTCTTATTTTCGGAGGATGTCTTATTTTCAGGGAAACACGGTAGAAACAACAACTGATAAATTAATTAAACTTATTCTAATACCTCACTATATACCACATCAAGAGTAAAAACACTTTCAGAGTGCATGACTAATTTCCCATGCGATAAAATATTTACAACTTTAACTTTAATGTCACACGCTCTTCGAATTTGAGAGAAAGCAACATATTACCGACCATGTCCGAAACCGGTTCAGGTAGGATTATTCCTAGTCTTTCTAGATTGGTGCCAGCAAGAGCTTTATATGTCTTGCATATACACAAGTTAACATTTATTTTTAATTTGCCATTGCGAGTCATATGACCGATGTACAGTCGGTCATTTAACCTCTTATATATAGAGAGATACTTTCCATATTTTGAAAATAACTAAATTGTATACTTTGTAAGACATTATGACATGTTAAGAGATTTTCATGATAAAAGACCATAATTACAAACTCAAACCTACAACAAAATGTTCTAATTTTTGTTCATTTTTTGCTTTTAGCTAAAAAGACAGGAAAAGTAATTATTATAGGCTCTGGAGTCTCAGGCTTGGCAGCGGCTCGTCAGTTACAGAGTTTCGGAATGGATGTCACACTTCTGGAAGCTAGGGTAAGAATTTTATTTAGGGTTTAGAAGCCTGACCTAAAGGAAGTTATCAGTTGCAAATTAAGAAATCATAACTTAAACTAAACCAAATTGACTTGGATTAATGCTTATAAAAGTATCTTGAATAGTGTTATTTATATTGAAGCACTTTTGACAGTAAAGCTTTGAAAAGTGCTGAGTGAGGATTCAGAGTTTGTAAATGATCTGCATAGCCTTTTGGTGAGTATTGGCCGGTCCTGGGGCTTTCGCGGAGGCATCCTTTGCAGGAGGCAGTGTGTGTAGTTAGTGGAGCACAGGGAACTGTGTTCGTGTTTGACAGTCAAGGACAAGGAATAGGTTCTCCTGTAGCTGCCGTCTTTTAGGGCCTACTGAAGCCAAGATATTGGCTCCCTCTCTTAGTCCTAGAGAGAGAAACAGAAACTACGAGTGAAGGAGGAAAGGGATGATGACGCAGAGTGGGGAAAGGGATGTCGTGTTGGAATACTACTATTTAAATCACCTTCATTAGTAAAATTTGAGGTTTAATTATCTTCCAGTGGCTTAAAGACCTTCCTGGACTCCCACTATTTAAAAAAGTACAACTCACCCTGCCCAGTGAGTCTTGGTTGGAGCATTGTCCTGTAACCAAAAGGTTCTGGGTTTCCATTCTCCATAGGGCATATATCTGGTACGTGGGTTACAGTTTTGATCCCCTCTCAGGGCAAGTGTGGGAGGCAACCAATCGATGTTTCTCTCTTTCTCCCCCTTCCTTCCTTTCTTTAAAATTAATTAAAAATAAATTAATTAAAAAATAAATACTTCTCAGGGTAACCTAAACAACCTATAATTTTATAAAATTTCTGTAGTACAATTTAAATTACAAATTTATTACTTATTTATTTTTTGAATATGCTTTTATTTATTTCAGGAAACGGAAGAGAGAGAGAGAGGGAGAGATAGAAACATCAATGATGAGAGAGAATTGATTGGCTGCCTCCTGCACACCCTCTTCTGGGGATGGAGTCTGCAACCTGGCCATGTGCCCTGACTGGAAATCAAATAATGATCTTCTGGTTCATGGGTTGACACTCAACCACTGAACCACACTGGGCTGGGCTAAATTGATAATTTTTAAAATTAGTCTTTTAAATATAATTTCTGATATAGTTTTACTAAAAATATTTTATTCATTAATCAAAAAAACAGTTTTGTGTCCTATGCACTAAAAATACAGTAAGGAATGATAGAATCATTATGATTCCTACCCATGTGGAGTTTTAATCCAGTTTGTTTGCTTGTTTGCATGCCTGTATTTATCCATAATTGAAATATCCCCGCAGCTCAGTAAAGTTATCCCATACTTGAAAGGCCCTAGTCAGCAATGATAAGTGTGAGCCTGTTTAGTAATGAGAGGTGTTATTAATAATAGTTCATGCTCATAAGACACTGCCCCGGGCATGGACCTGTTCCTGAGAACCATTGTCAAAAAATCATCTATCAATTCATTCACAGCTGACTTTGGGCACTGAAAGGCAATAGTAGGAAATCAGTGGTAGAAAGATGGTGTTTAGTTGGAATTTCTTAATACATATTTTTTATGCGTGTGACCTTTGCTTAGCCTGTTTATTAGAGGCATTGTTTTTCCTGTTTCACCTCATAATTCCATACCTTTCGGTACTCATTCATTACCTGCCTCCCATTTAAACTCCATTTGCTCTTTGTGCCCATTGTGCTGTTCATTGCATTCCATGTAAACTCTAAACTACACCTTTCATTTTAAATGATAAGAAGACAGAGGCCTGAGGCATACCATGCCAGGTTCTTATGGTTAAAATAGAATTGATGATTTTAGCCATTTAATTTCTGAAAAACAGGATCGTGTAGGTGGACGAGTTGCCACATTTCGAAAAGGAAACTATGTAGCTGATCTTGGAGCTATGGTAGTAACAGGTCTTGGTAAGTAGCTTTGTGCTGTAATACACTTCTGAGATCCGTAAGGATGTTTAAACTTATGTTTTAAAGCTATAGTTGCAGTTTTAAAATATATTGACTTAGGATACTATTCTTAGTGAGAGGTAAATTGACGCATAGGCTTCCTGGAAGAATAGGTCAGTGTATCCAAAATTTAAACTGTACAGACATTTGGACCTCACAAATCCAATTCTGGGAAATTATCCTAAGACAGTAAACAAGTGGACCATCTTATGTTTGGAGCATTTTTAATGTGGCACAGCAGAACAATTAGAAACCACAGATTGGAAGATGGAATTGTTCCATGTGAGAACTGTACAGCCACTAAAAATTATGTAACTCCGTATTAACATGAAAGGATGTCCACAATGTATTGCTCAGTTATAAAAAGATTACAAAACGATACATGTGCTATGTATGATCCTTTTGTGCGTGTATGTCTATTTATGCACATAAAATCTAGAAGATTCTAGTGTTAACTAACTGGGACTACAGGTAATTTTTGCTTTCTTCTTTATGCTTATCTTACACATTTGTTATATATATGTAAATAAAATACACAAGTTTAGGTATTTTAAATTTGACTAAAAATATTTTTGCTTTGGGTTTTGTGTTTTCTTTTTCATAGGTATGTTGAATTTAATCATTTGAGTTTTTCCTAGGAGGGAATCCCATGGCTGTGGTCAGCAAACAAGTAAATATGGAACTGGCCAAGATCAAGCAAAAATGCCCACTTTATGAAGCCAATGGACAAGCTGTAAGTGGAGGACAAACAGAACTTTTCAGAATTTCTTTGTTCACTTGAAAATATTTTTGGACTTAATGTATGGGTGAATATATACACATAATACATATCAAATGAGGGCAGAAACTGTATAACATTTTCTTATTGTTTCTTAATTCTAAGCTTTATTAGGAAAGGATTATTATTACATATATGCAGTTTAAGAATTTATCTTCAGACATTCAATGAAGGCTAGCTAGCTAATCTTTTTATTTAGTTGAGGCTACCTACTCCGAGAGACCTATGGAATTGACACTTGACCCTTCCTTCCTTTGTATTGTGCATCCCATCATGTGCTTTAGCTCCATGTGCTCTTTATGACTTGAGTTTTGTGTTTGTAGACTTAAGTTTTTAACGGGCTAGTGGCCAGATTGTGGTACTTAGCCAATGGTTACGTAGGTGATTGTTGACCCAGATGCATAGGAACTTTCTATACTTGGTATGGCAGTAGAGTGGAAGTGATGTTCAATATAGGAGAGTGACAATAGTTTAACAACCATATAAGAGGCTTAGACCAAGCATGTTAAACTTAAAGGCTAACACAGGCCAAATAAATAAGGTTTAAGTTTATGTGGGCTGCAAAAAAAAAAGTTTCAATTTTCATAGAAACGTAGGTTTATTTTGATAGAAATATTCTGAATATAAAGGGCTGAAATAAATGAGTAATCATTAACATAAAATAATAGAGCATTTTAATAAAAATATTTTTTTTTGAACATTAACTTACCAGACACTGAATAACTGCACAAATTAATAAGCATAGCACAAATAAACCTTTTTTCTTGTTCTCCAAAAGTGAAATATTTCCTGTTGCACACACCAAACAAATGAGTCCAAGACTAATGTCGTGGCCATCGGTTGCTAAAATATTCGCTGCTAGTATTAATGGAGAGAAATGATGCACTGCGAGTAAGGCGCATAAGAGAAATGATTGCAACACGTTTATAGTAGTCAGTCATTATTGAATGTTGTAGTTCGTTATTAATTATGTATAACAGGATATTATAAAAAATTAAGTTCCAAAAGTTTTATTATGTTTCTCACACACTGTTATATTGGCTGGGCTGCAAAAATATTCATTGTGGGCTGCGAGTTTGACATTTTGATTTAGATTATGTAAGTCAATCCTAAATTTTAGGAGTGAGTGAAATTCACAAGTTTATATTCAGCAGAAGTTTACCAGTTCTATCAAGAGCAAGGGTGTCTACAATTCTGAGGAAGGGAAGTTTTGATGTGTGTGTATGTGTGTATTTGGCAGTTATTAAAAGTGGTAAGATCCAAACTTTAGGTCCCATGGGATATTATAATCCATTTCTGTATACTTTTAAGCTTTATGCTGTTCATATCAGAGAAGGACAGACTCTCAGAAAATGCCTTAGTTCCCATCTCCACCATTCTGGCAGAATTAACAAAATAGAATTAGATTAAAAGGATGAAGGAGAGGTTAGTGCTACAATTTAATAAACTTTTACTATTCTTCAAAGTTATATAGAGGATATTGAGTTGAACAAGTCATTCCCTGCTATGTAAGATGCCACAGTGGAGTGGGACTTGAACACAAATAATTATTTCCTAACTTTTTATTATGGAAAGTTTGAAACATATACAAAAGTAGAAAGAGTCCATTTTTCTTCTCCATCATGTTTTATCTACCCAGCCCCCTCTTTTGTCTGGAGTAAGTATATCACAGTTAGTCAAATATTTATTGAACATTTGCCAAAATCTAGGCCCTGTCTTAAGCACTGAAGATGCTTTCTCTGCCTTCAAGGGGCCTAACTTGTAGTGACTCCAGATATCTTTATGAACTCGAGAGCATCAGCAATCATAGCTGTCATTAAAATCGAAGTGATTCCCCCCTTAACCAGATTACTCATGCCTATTCCTATAACGCTAACACAGGCAGGTTTGCCAAGAGGTAGGCAGAAGGATAAATTGCTGCTGAAGAGCCAAGGGGAGAATCCGTGGAGGTGGGAGGGGCAAGGGCAGGAGAGATTTAGAGGGAAGGAGAGCGGTTGTGAAGGTGGCTGAGGACTTGAACATGGCTGTGGAGGGAAAGGCATTGAGGCAGGGGTACGTTTGTCTGAGAGAAGTCTCTGAAAGGACAGGATTATGCTGGTGAGGGGCTGTGGGGAAAGACTGGCTGACGAGGCTGATGGTTGGTTGGGACTTCGCCAGGTTTAGAGTAGGGGAACTAACAGGAACAGAGCAGTGTTTGGGCAGACAAGCAGTGGCTTAGAGAGTTGAACTGAGGAAGCAAGGCCTCTAAAGTGAATTACATTAGGCCTCAAGAAGTAATGGGATCGAAACCAAAGATGATCACTAATTACTGAGAGTGCCTTTTTCTTTAGATTTCCCTGAATGTAGAGCACTTAGCTTCGTGTAGTGTAACAGTAAAAGGAAGAGATATCCAGAGAATTTTTTTAATTAGTGTATCTCTCGTGTGACCTATAACCAGCTGCCCATCCATGAACGAACTGTTGGTTACCACTGTGGGTTGAGGTAAACAGCTGACTCCAGAACGTAAATAAACGACATTATTAACCATGCTGTTTGTTCAGATGATGACTTTTCTTTGGTAGCAAGACTTTCTCACTGAAGGAAGCAATGTGTTCATTTAGGTTCCGGCATAAACTCCTCGTGAGGGGACTTGAAATGATTGTTGCCCTGGCTGGTGTGATCGTGCAAAGGGTCTCGGGTTCGATTTCTGGTCTGGGGCACATATCTTGGTTGTAGGCTCACCAGGATCAGCCCTGTGAGTAGCACTATAGTAAACGGCTGTTAAACAGGTGTGTGGTTTTCAGCATGCTGTTTTTTTCAAGTGAAATTTGTAGTTCTCGTTCAACTCTGATCTTTGTAGGATTTTTCTAAGTTGGTATGTTTCTATTTGGTGCAGTAGCCAAGTAGTAAGGGAAATTGATTAAGCAATATTGTCTTAAGGACATATCACATATTCAGACATTTTGCTGTTACAGGGAAAAATTACACAGCAAGTGTTTTTGTTTTGTTACCTTATGTTTGAATCACAAGACTCCCCGACAGAGTTTACTTCTCTGTTCTCTCTGGTCCTGCACTGACAGCTAACGCACTGGGTTGTATTGGTTTTGACAGGGAAAGTTTATTTTATGGCTTTAGGTACTAGAGCAAGGGTTTCCCTCTTGAGTTTAATACAAGATACTATATCCCTGTAAATAGCAGGTCTGTTAGCAGCTGCTCTCAGATGATGATGGAATTATACTCTGAACTACTGTACTTTAATCAGCCTTAAGTGGATGTGCACAGGGTTGGGAAACAGGGTAATAATTCAGGAACGTTTGGGAGTCACAAGTGAAGGGACTCAAAACACGATTGTTGCCCTGACCAGTGTGATTACACACCAGACCATCTCGGGTTTGATTCCTGGCATATATCTGGGTTACAGGTTTGATCCCCGGTCTTTGTCGGGGTATGTATGGAAGACAACTAATCGATGTATCTCTCTCACATAGATGTTTCTCTCTCCCTCCTTTCCATTCTCTCTAAAAATCCATGGGGAAAAATATCCTCGGGTGAGGATTAACAAAAAACAACCACCACACAAACATGGATTGTTGGGGGAGAGGGGGGAATGACCGAATGTTTTCTGCATCTCCTGTACACCAGCGGTAACTTGGGGGCTTTAGATGCTATATAATTTTGTTTTGGCGGCTTTTCAGTAAAAGGTATCTTAATCAAATTCCCGCAGTGCTGTAACATTCTGCATCACAGTGGAACAGAGTTAGAGTTGTTGCCAAGTTGAGATCCAGAGACTCAGAAACTACTTGGGAAAACATATACTGCACTAGTTTTCTTGAACGGCTCAACTATTACAAGGAAGAAAGAGAATACTAGAAAGATAACAGGTGTCCGTCTTTTACAAAAACCATTAACTGGATGTACTCAGTACCTACCGAAGGTAGCCAGTTTTCACTTGTGTTCATATAGTGGTGCTTAGAGGATAATACTTTTGACACAGGCCTGTTGGCCTTTTCAGTTTTCATCTTCCTTTGTGGAATTTGGTGTCTTGAAGGTATTCTTTTTATACTCTTTAAAATAATGACTGCCAATCCCTGTTTTTTATAAATGTAAAAATCTCCTTCCTTCGTTTAATGTTCCGGAAGTTGCAAAGTAGGTATTTCCCCTAAAATATAGTAATAATACTGGCTTTGCTTTTCCAAACTATGTTAGTTTATTCATTTATTAGGACTTTCCTGAGTGCCTCTACTGTATGCTCTAATTGCCAGGGTAGCCCTTAGACACATTGTGGGTACCCTCTCCACATGGCCTAGTCACTGCTTTAGGGAAGTCCAATATTTGCATAATCTAAAAAAAATCCCTGTGAGTTTAAAGATAACAGCCTTCATTTATAGAATTACGTTAAACTTTTGGATTGGGGATATACTTGTACTTATTCTCCCTTTAGGAATAATAGCTGTATCTTGTTTTCCTTAGCCATTTGGGAACCTGAATTAGAGACTGTCCAGATGTAAATTTCTTCTAGGTTTTACAAAAGAGCCGATCTCAGTCTTTGTGTTATTATAATTCTAGGCGTGCCTGGAGGTGGAGATGGACTGTGGCTTCTGTTGGCCAAGCTTGGCCATCACAGCTTTTTCAGTGTGTTACTCTTTCTAAGGATTTCTCTGGCTAAATCTCAGAACTTCCTGTACCAAGAACCAAGCTGCAGTCAACTCCATTCTGCTTTGCTGCTTCAGAACTTCTGCAGACTGGAATGAGATCATGTTTTTGTAGACCTAAAGAGTTTGTGATGGTAGAGTGCAACCAGAGGTAGAGCTAAGGAGAGTGTCCTTTTTTTGAGGTAACTTCTTGCAGGATCAGGGACTTGTCCAGAAAGTTGCTTGGCTCTCCCTAAATTTATTCTGCGTGGGCTAGATGCATAGGCTATCCCTCCCTTGGCCACCTTCAGGAATGTTCCATATAATCTACAGGACCAAACAATCAGAATTGTACCTATTTAGAGCAGTGAGACTCACCAAATGTTCCTAGCCTTGAAGAAACTGTTTATCTGGAGCTTTTCATAGGGAAATAAATGGCTTTGACAAGTCATATCAAAATCTGTTTCAAGTGATATCTTTTTGTTTAATTCTTTACTGGAAAGCTTTAATATCAGATTCTTTCAGAAAAAAACTGCTGCTGCTTAGTTTGGTTTATATGCTCTTGCTGTGTTGTAACATAGAAATCCAGGTGCTGTCTAACACAGAGCCTAACTCTTTTTTTTTTTTTTTTTTTTGATATTTTATAGAGAGGAAGAGAGAGGGATAGAGAGTTAAAAACATCGATGAGAGAGAATCATCGATCAGCTGCCTCCTGCACACCCCCTACTGGGGATGTGTCCACAACCAAGGTACATGTCCTTGACCGGAATCGAACCTGGGACCATTCAGTCCGCAGGCCGATGCGCTATCCACTGAGACAAACCGGTTTCGGCACAGAGCCTAACAATTTGCAATCATTTGTTGAGTTCTTTTTTAAGGTGCAATTTAAGAACCTGGAATAGAATGGTCAGGTAAAACTAAAATTATTGCCTTTTGTGTTCCACAAATTATTGTGGAACTAAGATAGTCCAACAGTTCTCACCAAGGGGAACAGGTATTTATTTAGGGGGTGCTTACAGGTTGTCATTTGTAAAAGTTCTTTTTATTGTCAAGTAGTGCATATCTAAGCTAGCTTAATTTTAGAAACAGATTCAAAATTTAAATATATCAATACCACCTTTTGATTTTCACCCAGTCAGTGTTGATTAATGGACAAGTATTTTATTTACTATTTTTCAAATATTCTTTTAATTTCAAAGTGCAATTCTAAGTTAATGGAAAAACATTCCGGTTTCAAAGCTATCCCTGGTCTCACTGGCAACACTCCCATAACTGTTCAGGCAGAAACTGGCTGGGGCTGCCTGCTGGCTGTGCTTAGGGAGAGCCTCGAGTGGGATGGTGTACCGGAGATGCAGTCATGTGGTCCTGACGTCAGTCAGACGTGGCTGTGACCTCTGGTTTGTTTTTTGTTTGTTTGTTGTTGTTGTTGTTGTTACTGTTCTGTGTTTCTTTTTCTCTTTTATTATGTTTGCTTTTTTTCCTCACTGCTTTCTGATACCATCTCCCTTTACCCCCGCCCTCCTCTCCACACTGGCTTCCTTTGTCCATTTCTGTGCCTTGACTTCCCATTTTGGTCTCTGTACAGTTTGTCTCTTATTTCTCTGGTTGCAGCTTCTGAGCTAACAATGCTTTTGCCATGTTATGTGTTTAAAGCCTTGATTTTACTGCTGTCGTAAAAATGAAACTTGACGTGGCTATTGGGCTGTTATTTACAGTTTATTTCTCTCTCTGCTGCACTGGTTAAAAGGACACTGTCAAGGTATTTTTTTTCATGATTTTTCAAGTCATTTCCTCACTGTTTATAATAACCCATTAAAAGCTTGAAACTTAAATCTTTCCCTCCCAAAGGTCCTCTCCATCATACATTCACCCTGGTTTGTTGTTGCAGACTTGCGCCTATATGTTGGGCTGGTGCCATTTGAGTTTTTGTCATTGAAAGCGCATGTAAAAAGTTAGGTTTTTGTGGGGGGAGTGGGGGGACTAAAGGGGAAAGTGTAATGAATCAAGTGGGCTGCTTAGCAAAGAGGGAAGAAACAAAAGGTCAAATTTGGTCCCTTTAACCTTGACAGTGTCCCTTTAAGTATTTCTCTACCACACACCCTAGACCCCAATTACTGAGCCTGAGTGCTGCATATTTTTCAGTATGAACTTCCCTATGTGACTGTCAGCCTCACTGCAAAGATTAAAGCTTGCCTGGAGCCGGCCATCCAGTGGACACTGGAAGAGCTTTAATCGGCACCATTTGCGCGCTTGTGTTCGGCACATTCTGCCTGTTGCAGAGGCATATGTGATCTGGCCCCTCTTGCTGCTACAGCATCCATCCCCTTACTAGACGTTTTAGAAGCCACTCAGAAATGTCACCTTTTTCTCCTCCAGGAAAAGCAGTCTTATACATTGCATCTATAATCTGTTAAGATCTCATAACTGTACTAGTATATCAGTTGAAAATGTAATTGTTTCCTTTTTTAACGTTGCACCAAATTTAGAGATTATAGAACCATATTTTGTTGCATTATTGCATGAGCAAAATTTCAGCATTGCTTTGAGCTGCTCTATATATGACCATCACATTAGTGAGGAAAAGTAATGAGAAAGAAAATGGAATTCCTGACAAAATGGTCTCTTCCATTAACTCTTGAGTATCAGAACAAGTAGTATTGACACCAAGAGCTCCTTTCTTTGGGCATGGAGTTGAATAGGAGGGCAGATGTGTCTGAATTCTAGGTACCACCCTGCTATATAATGGCACCAAGTATCCGAAGCCCGATTCTTTGCCTTATTTCTCAGTATAAACCAGAAGATTCTCAGAGGTTGACATTTCTGAGGCTTATGAGGACTCTAATTCATAGAGATTTCTTGATCCCTTCTGTGTGGTCTTTTGGAACTTGATGCTTTAAAACATGCTTTTGATTGAATCACTTATGGTGTCAGTCATATTTACAGTTTCCAAGGACAGTTGCAGTCCTTCTCCCTTTTTTCTTTCTTTGGTGTACATTGTGTTTCTTTTTGCCACCCCCTGGCTTATACGGACTTATTTGGATGACTTATCAGTGAAGGGCAGAGGCTTGTGCTTCAAAAATCATCTGTTCAATTGGGAAGGCCAGAAACTAAGGAGTTTCAACCAAGAAATAGAGTCTTACTGTGATGATCTTATCTACAATCAGTTATCTCTGGTTGTAAAAGATCACTTCTCCCCCGCCTCAGTGTTCCTTAGACCTTTAATTTTTGTTTTCTTGTTACCAATTTTAGGTTGTCTGTAAAGTGAAATTCATAATTTAAATTCCACTTCCCAGTTGATGCCCCGCTTATTATGGCAAGAGATGCTTGCATTAGGTGTGCTTTTTTCTCTCGCTGCTGTCATGAAATCAGCAATAGAATTGCAGGTAGTTTACTTGGGGCTGAGTGAAGTAGTAGTCACAGAGGTATGTGTCTCCACTAACTGGTGGCAGGGCCTAGCAGCATGGTCTTGCAGCTTGATGATCTGCTCTGCAGTCTGTTCCCTTCCTCCACCATAGCGAGCCAGCTCTGGTACTCCGGTCACTCATAATCTGAGCTTTGGACATTCAGCTCTGAACTTAATTGGTGCCTTAAAAACACTATTCCTCTACAAATTAATAGCTTATTAATTGCCATGAACTTCACTTCTCTCTTTCCTACTCCCACCTTAAATTCTTCTTTGAGGAGAAGCAGGTACCTCAGGCTTCTTATTTGTCTATCTTGCCCTTTTGCTGGGAGGTCCTCAGGTGTATTGACACAGTTTTTGTTCTCTGGGCCTTTTCTTGCTGTTGTTTGCATGTCATCCCAGCTTATCTCAGTGCATGTTAACGCCACAGAAAGTCAGTTAGCGTCAGCGTGAATCCTGGGGCTGTTATTAGAGATAGGTCTGGGGGCAAAATTGGGAGAATAGGAGAGTATCAGTGCCAAAACATCTCACATCTCATTTAATAAAACTGACCACTTCATGGAAAGGAAGTTGAAATCATTGTCCTCGAAGGTTTCCTCTCTGAGAAACCTTTTAATCCGTACAGCGTTTGTGTTTCATGGGTAGTTATTTATGTTTAGTATTATAAGGACCAACTCTGCTATACTTCGGATTTTCAGGTTCCTAAAGAGAAAGATGAAATGGTAGAACAAGAGTTTAACCGGTTGCTAGAAGCTACATCTTACCTTAGTCATCAACTAGACTTCAATGTCCTCAATAATAAGCCTGTGTCCCTTGGCCAGGCACTGGAAGTTGTTATTCAGTAAGTACTTCAACACTGCCTATTGTCTAGTGATTTCCGCTTAGAGATTTGCAATTTTTGTTTTAAGTTTTCCATCAAGTCTTATTTGAGCTAATTGTTGCTTATTTTCTTGTGAAATAGTTAATTCTAAAAGTAAAACCATTTAAAATAATTACATGATATGTAAGACCCTTCTAAATTCTAAAATTCACCTTTATGGCACTAAACTGTATTTAACACAGCCTAGAAAATAATTTGTCCCCGGCCAACTTTCTTGTTCCAGAGTGTTAGAAATATCAGTGGGCCTTGATACTCTTAAATGTTTGTGATGGATACCCGTCTTATGTTGCAAAGCTGACTGTGTGACCAGAGCATACGAATTGTCTCTCTTAGGTTACAAGAAAAGCATGTTAAAGATGAGCAGATTGAACATTGGAAGAAGATAGTAAAAACTCAGGAGGAATTGAAAGAACTTCTTAATAAGGTGAAATTCTATTTTATTTTTTTCATAGCTGAAGGTTCATTAGTAGGAAAGAAAAAGCCTTTTAGAAATTTTAAAAGTACCGGGACTCACTGATTACCCTTAAGAAAAAATGACTAAGCAAAAGGCACTGTTTTATCTGTCACTCTTCAGTGCAGCTTTCCTGGTAAATGGGCTGTTGTAAAGCTGACCCAGTGCCCTCTGCTGAATTCTAGGATGGGAGCGAAATCAGCTGTCCTGAGGTCAGATTTCCATTGATGACAGCAGCCAAGACCATATTCTTTGCCATAATTATTTCACTTGTGCCAAATAGTAGATCTATTGAGGGCTCTTTACCACCACCCTCCAGACTAGGAAACTGTTTGTCCTCATCCTGTAGCTGCAAACATAAACCAGCTTAGGGAGCATGTGAAGTGGGGCAGCTCCTGTGGGAGTTGTCATGCAAAACTGGAGCATCTTGTGACCAGACTCTTGCTCACACTCACTGTGCCTCATTTCTTCATCCTGTCGGTGAAGAGGTTTCTGGCACTCCTTATTCAGGATTGTGTACATGAAGTGAGCTGAGTGGCCAGAGAAGGCCAGCTATGGGCTTCCTCATCTCAAGCTTTAACCACCCTCTTAGTCCTCTGTAGTGCCATCGGAAACCTGACCAGACCAATCCTGGGAATGGTTCCTCCAGTCGCTTTGCGTGATAATTTGACCTTTTATATATTAAAAAAAAACACACACACAAATCATGGCCATTGGTTTCCAAAACATCAAGTTTAAGTTACATTATAATACTTTGCTTTTCCTGGAAATTAAATTAATTTGTATATGTGTGTATATATATTAATTAATGGGGCACTCCTAGTTCTGGAAGACAGAAGTGGTCTCACTTATCTTATAGTGATGTGATATCTCTGTGTTAAGCCATATAGGGGGTTTTTCCTGTTCTAAAATGTCATGATATAGAAAAGGCATTTAAGAATTCCAAGGGCCTGTGTTGATTTAATAGCAGTTTAGCGGGAGTTGCCAAAGCACGAGATTTAGAGACGAATGACATCACTATCTGGAATGGTAAATTTTGATTGTTCCCTCTTAGATGGTAAATTTGAAAGAGAAAATTAAAGAGCTCCATCAGCAGTACAAAGAAGCATCTGAAGTCAAGCCACCCAGAGATATCACTGCTGAGTTCTTAGTGAAGAGCAAACACAGGGATCTGACTGCCCTGTGCAAGGTGTGGTATACATGCATACATGCCCAGTTGGTTTTATTTGGAATCCTAAGAAATAGTGTAGATCTGAGGAGCATTGGAAAAGATCCACTAGCAATCACAGGTACCTATAATGCGAAGAGAGTTTGGTACAGGAGCATTGGGGACTTAATGGTTAGTTTGGTTTGAGATCTACTTAATCTGCAGAATTCCTACTTTGTTTTTACAATCTCATCCTTTAGCTTACTTACATCTCATTTTAGCCCTTTGCTATAGTTTATCCCTGATGGTGTAGAATAATGATAATGAACATGGACTCCTGAGTCATTGGAGTCAAATTATCTGGTTGAAATCCATAACTTACAATAGTATCTTCTAGCCAGGAGACCTTGGGCTCCTGAACCACATTATCTGTTACACGGTATTAACACTGACTCACTCACTAGGGGATCCAAAGCACGTACTCTGTGCTAGGGATGTGGTGAATGCACAGGAAGTGGTAGTTGGGAAGATATACCTTCCCACTTCCAATCTTAATTCCAGGCTCACGTTATAATCTGTCTCCAAGAATAACGAGCCCTGACCCAGCCTTCAGCTGAGACACTCGTAGATATGACCTGGGCCCTGGATGTGGTTCAGACCTTACATTTTGTGGTATAAATAACTAGCCTGGTCTCTGACACATTCAGCTCACTGGTTCTCTTCATTATATCAGGAATATGATGAGTTAGCCGAAACACAGGGAAAACTAGAAGAAAAACTTCAAGAATTGGAAGCCAACCCCCCAAGGTAAGAAAAACAAACTCTGATGTTTAGAAGGCTGGGGTTTGCTGTTCTTTTGTTAGATTTAGAGGGAAAATTATAAAGCACCATGGTTTTATTTATGTTAAGTGAATGGATTATAAATTGTTTGATAAATGTAAGCTATTTGTGCACGTGAACTACAGTTTACCCTTAAACAACAGGTTTGAACTACTCAGGTCCACTTATACGTGGACATTTTTCAGAATATAATATTGAACATTTTTTGGAGATTTACAACAATTTGATAAAATGTGCAGACAACTGCGTAGCCTAGAAATCTAGAAAAAGAAAAAGTTAGATATGTCATGATTGCATAAAATTTACGTATTTTCTTTTCTCTGGCTTACTTTATTATAAGAACACAGCATATAATACAACATGCAAATATGTGTTAATTGATTATCTTACCAGTGAAGCTTCCTGTCAACAGTAGGTTATTGGTAGTTAACTTTTGGGAGAATCAAAAATTATCCCCTGATATTTGGGGGTGGGCATCGGTTTGTTCAATGGTCAGCTATGCTTCTCAGGTTCCTAAATCCCCTAGTCTTATGTTTTAATGTGTAAGAAAGTGCTAGATACTTAAATATATTGTTTTTTAAGATAGCCTTCATAAATCTGCTGTATGTATTTGAATGAAAGTGTAGTCAATGAAAATTGTCTTCTTGAGTGGCATAGAAGGTGATGTTGCTTCAAATTCCCATAATTCTGGGGAGTAGGAAAGTATTACACTTTATTTCCATTGGCTTTTGGCAGTGAGTACTTGAATGCTGATATGTGCTCCATATTGCACCTGGCCTCCACATGTATCTATTCTGTTCTTCAGTCAGAGATGCTACCCATTCTTGTCAAAAAGTCCATGCTTTAAGATAAAAAAACAAATTTTTACAAAGAATATGCTTTCATAATGCAACCATATAAAGAAGACTTTTCTTTTTCTTTTTAAGCAAATGAGACCTAATTGTAATTTGCTTTATGTAGTGAGCTTGGCACTGCTCCAGGTACCAGGAATAAAGGAGTTAATAAGACAGCTCGGGTCCTACTTTTTGACTTAGGATTTTTTCACATAAAGCACAGTCCCAGGTTTAGATTGTCACACAGTTACTGAGATCATCCAGATCCGCCTACCGAGCATAATAGTAAAGTCTTTTAATAACCTTCACTCCTTTGTTCTCATTTTGCAGTGATGTATACCTCTCGTCAAGAGACAGACAGATACTTGATTGGCATTTCGCAAATCTTGAATTTGCTAACGCCACACCTCTTTCCACGCTCTCCCTTAAACACTGGGATCAGGTAAGGTTCCTTCGTCACTTATTTTTTGCACATGATTTGAAGAGGGTTCTTAAACTGTTCATTTGTTTGTGGTTTTTATACAGCTTTATTAAGAAAGATAATTTACATACAATAAAACTCATCTTTTTTAAGTGAGCAGTTTGGTTTTACCAAACTTACATAGTTAGGATCAGAATATTTTCACCATCCTCTTGCCCCTTTGCAGTTACTCCCCAGCCCTCCTGCTCCTGGCCCTGTGCAACCACCTATTTGCTTTTCCTATAATTACATATAAATTGAACTATACAGTATAATATCATGTAACATGTAACCTTTTGTGTGTGACTTCTTTTACTTAACAAAGTTTTTGTGTGTATCAGTGGTTTTTTCCTTTTTATTGTTTGGTAGTTTTCCATTGTATGGATAATAGAGGCTTGGTGCACAAACTGCCCCTTACTGCCCCCCTCCCTGCCGGCCTGGACACCCCAATTCCCCCCCTTGCCGGCCTTGTCATTTTTCACAGCCCACCACCCCTCCCCCCACCGGCCTGGTCGTCCCACGCAGCCTGCTTGTTCAGTTGGTCAAGGCAGCCATCTCATGAGGGTGTGGTGGTCAGTTTGCATATTACCTCGTTATTATATAGGATGCCACAGGTTGTCTTTTCATTGGTACATTGATGAACATGTGGGTTGTTTCCATTTTGGCTATTATATAATGATTGAGGTTGGTATGAACATTCATGTGTTTCTTGGATTAGTAGGAGTGAAGTTGCTGAATCTTATGGAAAGTAAGTTTTTATAAAGCTTTATAAGAAACTTCTAAACTGTGTTCCAAATTGCATTCACACCAGCAATGTATGGAAGTTCCAGTTGCTCTATATTATCACCAACACTTGGTCCTGCCAGTTTAAAAATTTTAGCCATTCTAATGTTTGTTGTTTTAATTTTTATTTCCCTGATGATTGGTGATCTGAAGCATCTTTTCATGTACTTACTGGCCATGGATATGTCAGTTCTTTTATGAAAAGTTTATTCAGATCTTTTTTTTCATTTAAAAAATCTGACTGTCTTCTTGTTAAATTGTGAGAGTTCGTCATGTTCTTTAAATTCTGGATACAATTTGTCAAATTTATGTTTTGCAAGTATTTTCTACAATTCCTCAGCACGCTTGCCTTCTTATATTATAAATGGTATCTTTAAAAGAGCAAAAGTTTTAAATTTTATGAGTGTCCTATTTTATTAACTTTCAGGCTTTGTGTGTTTTGTAAAAACCTGAACATTTTTTGTCTAAACAAAGGTCGCAAAAATTTTCTCCAGTTTTCTTCATAAAGTTTTATGTTAGGTCTATGATCCATTTTAGTTCATTTTTGTGTATAGTGAGAGGTGAGGTTACAGCTCACATTTTTCCATATGGTTATCTAATTGTTCTAGCACTGTCCTTTTCTTCACTTGTCTTGGCATCTTTGTTGAAATCAGTTGACCATGTGTGAGTCTGTTCATTTATCTATCCATATTCCACGTTCATACTGCCTTGGTCTATATCTTGAAATAAGATAATGTAAGTTCTCCAGCTTTGTTTTGTTTTTTAATTGTTTTTGGCTATTTTTTATTCTGTATTTCCATAAACATTTTAGAATCAGTTTATCAATTTCTATTAAAAAAAATAACTTCTGTGAGTTTGGGATTGCATTGAATCTATAGATCTGATTTAGATTGATTATCATCTTCCTATTGACTTCTAGTCCTTGAGCATGATAAAATATTTTGTCACATTATTCTTAAGTATTAATGGTGATTTACTCTTGAATTGGTGAGAATTCACAGGGCTTCTTAGATGCTAGAATGGAGCAATCTCTAAGTCTGAGACTTTGGCCCGACTTAAGACTGTGTAGAAGTAAACATTACACTTCTATTTTCATTATACATTTTCCTAGTAAGATTATTTTTACTTCTTAATCTTTAGATTATATCTTGGTATTCTTTAGTACTTGAATTACATACAGTGAGGATTGAACTTGTTAGTGGTAAAAAATCTTTCAAAGTTCCCAATTTCTTTGTGGTTTTTCATGTAAAGACTAAATTAGACCTTCCTAATAACTCATTTATCATTTGAAGTTTCAATATGTATCTATTTGTAATTGTATTAAGTTTTTAAGTGTGGGTGATTTGAACTGATTCATAGAGGAGCAGATGAGTCAGTCATTTAGTATTTCTGCTCTTAACCCAGTATTTTTATCTAGTTCCTAAGAGTTGTGGTATGTTTTCCCCAGGAATCTCATGAAATCAGAAATACTCACTAGCCTTCAAAAGTTTCTCTACATAGAAAATTTTTTAGTAAATTCAAAGAAATTAGATCATTTGGGTAATTCTTCCAGGCCAAATCTTGACTTCGTTACTATATAAATCATGTTGGGTCAATCTTTACAATCCTAGATTGCCTTCATCTGACTTTAGTTTAGGAAATTTCCCTCAACTTTAAAACATATAAGTTTAAGGAATAAAAATGGAGTTTGCTCTTGGGTAAAAGAAAACGTAATTAGGTTGGTGAATCTGATATCCTACCAAGTCTGTAATATATTTAAAAAAAAAAAAAAAAAAAAAAAAAGGTACCTAATTGTCTGAATTTACTGAATCAGCTTTCTTCCCTCTCCCACCCCCATGAATAGTCTAGATTTGATGATAAAACTTCTGTCTAGCCCAGCTTTTGTGGCTCAGTGTTTGAATATAGACCCATGCACCAATGGTTCGAATCCCAGTCAGAGCACGTGCTTGGATTGCGGGCTTGACCCCCCCCTCCCCCCCAGTAGGGGATGTGCAGGAGGCAGCCAATCAGTGGTTCTCTCTCATCAGTGTTTCTCCCCCCCCCCCCCCCCTTAGATAAAAATTTTTAAAGAACACATACACATCTCTAACTAGGGAAAAAAGAAACTGCCCAAAGATAACCATTATGGACATTTGAGCATTTTTTTCTTCTTCCTTCGGTTTTCTGCGGCAGCTCTAGTTGAATATGGAGTAATTGGGCTGTTGTTGTTTTTTTTTTAAAAAAAACAATGTATTTTTATCTATTTCAGAGACGAAAGTAGGGGGAGAGAGAGAGAGAAACATCAGTGATGAGAGAAAACCATGGTTCGTGGGTCAATATTCAACCATTAAGCCACACTGGCTGTGCTGGAGTAATTGTTATTAATTTCTGCTTTATAGTGATAGTTTCCACAAGTTGGTGTTTTTAGCCTTATTTTACAGAACTCAGTATAAACAGATAAATTAGATGTTAAAAGTGTGAAAATACGTCCTTTTCTCTCCTCTTTAGGACGATGACTTTGAGTTTACTGGCAGCCACCTGACGGTGAGGAACGGCTACTCCTGTGTGCCCGTGGCGTTGGCAGAAGGCCTGGACATCAAACTGAACACGGCAGTTCGGCAGGTTCGCTACACAGCGTCAGGTATGTCGTTGCTTACTGGGGCGAGAGTGCATGGTGCTGGAACTATAGAAAAAGGATTAGGTCATTTCCTGATACAATGTCTGACAAACTACGTCTCCGAAATTCTAAAGTTTGCGTTTACTAAAGGATGAGCCCATAGAGCAGGGGTCCTCAAACTTTTTAAAATGGGGGCCAGATCACGGTCCCTCAGAGAGCTGGAGGGCCGGACTATATGAACTACTAATCCCTACTGTAACACCTCGGCTGCGCTCACTGCCCAAAAAACCTGGCGGGCAGGATCAGACTCCTCTGCGGGCCGCAGTTTGAAGACCCCTGCATAGAGCCTTTGGAGATTCTGCCCATCATTGTATAAACCAGAAAATAGAGGCAAGTTTTAGTTTACAAACTGCACATGAATTAGTTGATATTATAATAGCAGCCAGTGAGTTTGGCTTTAATTTTGCTAAGTATATTCTTAAATTCCAGAACTTGGGCCCCTCGTCTCCGGTGGAGCCCACCCTACATTTCATCTTGCAGCAGGGTCTTTGGGTCCATTCTGGCTTTTCTACGCGGGTGGACTAATGGCTCAGGCTGCTTTCTAGTTCTGGGAGCAGTCCTGCTAACACGTGGACTCCTGATCGCCCTGAGACTGTGGCCTTAGGCTCAGTGCTCATTATTGCTGGTCTGATGTGCATTTAATAAGGGTGCAGAAAGTCCATTGTCTACCCAAATTTGGAATTAATAATCCTGAACTCCTTATGGTAACTAGTCCCTCCATGGCCCCTTTCCTAGAGTTTTTGAGATCACCACAATACTTTTTTTGTAACTGCTGAAACCATTTTCCATTTAAATTTTCCCTTCAGAGGCAGCTTCTAGCTGATGTTGAAAAGATCTACCGCTTCATTTGCGCTGCAGATGAAGAATAATGAGGAGCTTTTCTTCATTTTCTCTAGTTCTGTGACCACAGAAAAGGGGCATGGCTCTGGCTGGGTGGCTCAGTGGGTTGGAGCATCAAGGTTGTGGGTTCGGTTCCCAGTCAGGGCACATACCTGGGCTGTGGTGGATTCAGTCCCTGGTCAGGGTGCTTATGGATGCAACCGATCGATGTTTCTCTTCCCCTCCCTTTCCTTCTCTCCCTCCTCACTTCCTTTCTCTCTCTTTAAAACAAAAATCCTCAGGTGAGGATTTTAAAAAAAGAAAGAAAATGGACATGTAATGAGATCTCATACTGATTGAACTATTTATGTATAGTTTTGAAGATATATAAATAGGCATTCAATGAAGAAAAACATCAAGCTCACATGAGAATAAATAAGATGAACCTACTTTCAGTGCCTTTTCTGGGGCCAGCTTTGAGCTCATTCGTGTTCTGGCAAGCTAAGCATCACAGTGCATTCCACGGTTCTGAGCCGCATCCCTTGGGTCTGCACCGCAGGCTTCTGCCATCATTCTTCTTTGTCCCTGTGTGCAAGCTCCTGCCCACACTGGAGGAGTTATTGGTTCTCTAGGGACAGACATTTTACTCTAAATTTTGGTCTAAATTTACTTAGCCTTAGTAGGTTATCAGGTCCTTTACTAGTCCAGGAGATCTCTGTATCAGGCAGGAAAGATAGCACAGTGGTGAAGATCAAGGACTCCGAGCATTAGGATTTGAATTCTGGCACTTATTACCTGTGTTGTTTCACTTCTGCATCAGTTTCTTTCTGTAAGTAGTGGACAGAACCAGCTCCATAGCCGTGTGTGAAGCATTAACGGGGACGGCATAGAGAGCCCGCCGTCCTCATCAGTGCCTCCTCCTCACCAGTGACGCCTTTTCCCTCAAACCCCGTAGGCTGTGAAGTGATAGCTGTGAACACCCGCTCCACCAGCCAGACCTTTATTTACAAGTGTGATGCGGTTCTTTGTACCCTCCCCTTGGGTGTGTTGAAGCAGCAGCCACCAGCTGTACAGTTTGTGCCACCTCTTCCCGAGTGGAAAACGTCTGCAGTTCAGAGGATGGGATTTGGCAACCTTAACAAGGTAACCTGCCCTCGACACCTCTCTCGTGCCCACTGTACAAGTACCAGTCTCGCTGCCCTCCACTCGGACAGAAGGGTTTGCATTTGTATACGTCTGTGCTCTCAGTTCTGATATAGGGTGAGTTGTCCATTCATTCACTTCATTGCCTAATTATGCATAGAGTATCCTTAGAACGTAGTCTTCTGAGGTCACTTCACAAACCCAAGCCTATAAAAAGAGAGCTAAATGTCATTCTAAGTAATAAATTTTTTTGTTTTTTGTTTTTTTTGTTTTTTTTTAAATACATTTTATTTATTTTTTACAGAGAGAAAGGGAGAGAGATAGAGAGCTAGAAACGTTGATGAGAGAGAAATATCAACCAGCTGCCTCCTGCACACCCCCTACCGGGGATGTGCCCGCAACCAATGTACATGCCCTTGACCGGAATCGAACCCGGGACCTTTCAGTCTGCAGACCGACGCTCTACCACTGAGCCAAACCGGCTTCGGCCTAAGTAATTAATTTGTAATAAGGATTTCTAGACGTATAGTAAAAGTCTATTAGCCTGGCTGGCATGGCTCAGTGGTTGAGCATCAACCTATGAACCAGGAGAACACAGTTCGATTCCTGATCAGGGCACATGCTTAGGTTGCAGGCTCGATCCCCAGTGTGGGGCGTGCAGGAGGCAGCCCATTGATAATTGTCTCTCATCGTTGATGTTTTTTTCTCTCTCTCTCTCCCTCTCCCTCTATGAAATTAGTAAAAATATTTTTTTAATTATTTTTAAAAAAGATTAGAAGAAATTTAAATAATGTCTGAAGAAAAAGAACTTTCTTTTGAGGCATAGCTGTGCTTAAAGCCATATTCTCAGAGCCCTGTTGCCAGCTCCTGTGCTGCTCTTTGTGACAGGTGGTGCTGTGTTTTGACCGGGTGTTCTGGGATCCAAGTGTCAATCTGTTCGGGCATGTCGGCAGTACGACTGCGAGCAGGGGCGAGCTCTTCCTTTTCTGGAACCTCTATAAAGGTAACTGCTCTCTAGTTTTGATCTTTCTCATACCCTTAAAGGAATACAGAATTAGGAATATTCTAGTTTTTCTCAAGTGTGTGTGTGTGTGTGTGTGTGTGTGTGTCTTGATTTTTCATTAACTCTATATATAAGCAATTCCTGAAATCCCTTATAGATGCTGGGGATAAAACCTTTCTTTAAGGAGCTCACAACTAACTTGTGGGGGATATAAGGAGGAGGTAGGCAGTCTCCGAACAGGGTGGTAAGGAGATGGCAAAGAAAGCACAAAAGGAAGGATCCGCCCTGGCAGCAGGGTGAGCCCAGGGAGGCTTCCTGGAAGGGGAAATTTGTGTTCCTCATTCTCACACTTTTGTGTCTGACTTACCCCTGAGTCTTTAATAACTTCCCTTAGAATGTATTTATGAAACTCCAGTTGTACTTTCTTCTGTACATATTTAGGTTGCTCCCATTCCTATGCAGAGCTTTAAAAAGAAAGCATATCTGGACTCTACCTCATCCAGGAAAAGAATGTGGGACGTGTACTGTGCAGCAGTATCAGTAGGCATGGCCTTGACAGTTAGATCCATCAGTTAACAGCTTGACGCCCACCCCAGTTCTGTCCGTCGCTCCTCACTGCCTGCCTTTGAAGCATCCTCATGGCCAGGGTCACCGATCCCAGGAGGCACTTTGTTCCCTGAGCACAGTGCTTTCTGACAACAGCCGAGTGCTCTTCCCCTTCCCCAGCCACACTATCAAGTCCTGTCAATGCTGCTCCTCTCAGACCTACTGCTCCTCTTTCTGACTGCCCACCCCCCAGTCCAAACCTTTTCCTCGTCTAGAGCTTTTTTAAAGGTTACTGCTTTCTAGTTTTGCCAGCAGCCACTAACTGCTATCCCTGCTTCTATCTTTCGAGGGCTTTCCATTATCTTGGCCATTACTAAGAAGGCCCGCATAACCCAGCCCTTCTCTCCTTCAGGTTCCTTCCAGCCCATCCTCACCCCTCCCCACTCTCTGGGCTCCAGGCACCCTGCTGCTCTCCTGGAATCCTGGATTGCACCATGCTGGTTTCTACTTCAGGGCCTTTGCCCTGAAATACTGTTCCTGGGGTGCTTTTATTTTTCTCCTTCTCTTCCTTCCCAACACAGCTTACTCTACCCAGCCTTCTGGTCTTCACCTAAATGTCACCGTTTCAAAGAGGACTTACAAGATACACTCCACTGCTTCAAATCTAAATTCTTAGTATTGTTTTCTCTGTAGCCTGTGTTTTCCTCCAATATCTTCTATCACAGTTCATAATTATATATCTGTGATATTTGTCTGTGGACTACTTGTTCATTGTTTTTATTTTTTTATTTTATTTTATTTTTTTCGTTTATTGTTTTTATGTCCCCAGCATCCACTCCTGTGTTTATCCCTTAAGTCTCTTGCATATTCATCAAATGGATGAGTAAGGGTGGAGCTGTCTCCAGTGAGCAGGCTAAGAATTCTTGGTCTCACCATAGGGATACTTGTCTTCTTTGTTAACAAGGTCTGAAATGCTATCTGACTTCCACATTCTGCGATGGAGTACATGAGTCACCACTATAGTTTGCCAGCTTTCTTCTGGGGATAGATTTCAAGTTACCTTTTCAGAAACAACTTGTCTGGAGCTGAGTGGTGCGTGTCTATTGGTTGTCAGATTTCAGGGCACCAAGAATAATGGGCCCATTAAGGAGGTTCTTGAGAAAAGTCTGTAGGAGAACCCTGGAATTGTCCTTTCTGTTTCCCTAGCTCCGATACTATTGGCACTCGTCGCAGGAGAAGCTGCTGGCATCATGGAAAACATAAGTGATGATGTGATTGTAGGCCGGTGCCTGGCCATTCTCAAAGGGATTTTCGGTAGCAGTGCAGTGCCCCAGGTAAGTGAGTGGGGACAAGGGATCTGGGATTTGGACAGAAGACATGTTTGACATATTCTCTTAAGTTTGAGCACAGGTACTTGGTCAGGAGTTTCGGCCAGAATTGAGAAGTGTGTATGGATTTACATGAATGCTAATGTTAAGTGTGGGATTCAGAGTTGTTGCATTTGTCCTCTTGTCTGTCGTCTCGGCTTTTGGAATCTTACCACCACCACTCCCCACCTTTCAAAGTGGCCAAATTCCCCCAGGGAAGTCTTAAGAGAATCTTTTGGCACTTTTTTCTATTCTTCAGGCCCATTGAAACACTTATAGACCCTTTTGATTCCTTTGAAAGGAGGTATATTAATACTTCATGTGAATAGGTAAGAGAGAATTTAGATCAAGTCCTTGATAGGTCTCTGGATTCATAGAAAGAGTGCAAGTTGGAGGCTTCCTTGCAGTCTGAAGGCATTCTGTGTTATTTATTTTAAAGCATCAGCATTCACCACTTGGCTCTCATGTCTGTTTCCTCTTCAGCTCTCTCAGAACTTGTATCCCCACTCACCACAATTTTCCACCTTTAAGATGCATCACTGGGTGGTCCGTGGTGTCCAGCAGTAACTCTGCCCGTGGTCTTTCCTTAGCCCAAGGAAACGGTGGTGTCCCGCTGGCGTGCTGACCCCTGGGCCCGGGGCTCCTATTCCTATGTGGCCGCAGGATCCTCTGGGAATGACTATGATTTAATGGCTCAGCCAATCACTCCTGGCCCCTCAATCCCAGGTGCCCCACAGGTGAGACACTAACAAACTGTATCTGGGCTTATTCGGGAAGAGGCCAGTATCCCAGGTTCTTAGGGTGAAAATGCCACTGATTGTTACAGACTTACTCATTCGACCCTTTCAAATAACCAAGAGCAGAGGAAAAGGGAGGAGCAGAATCTCGTGTGTCAGATTTCTCACATTTTGGCTTTGTTAAATCTAAACCGCCTGTATTCAGATTTTTGTTCCTATAAAACAAAAGGTGTTTTTAATTGCACCCCATTTTGTAATGGTTCATACGATTGTTGCAGGCTCCCAATCACTTAGGGATCTCCAGGGGATGCCCCTGAGAAATAGTTTTGGGCCCTTACCTAGATGATGCCTGACCCTGCTCCCAAGAGTATAAGTGTTCTCAGGACCCTGTGCTAAGGAAGACCTGCTCTGAGTGAGTGAGGAGAATGCTGTGTGCTCCGGTTCAGGACAGTCACCCCACCTCCAGTAGGTCCTACATGAGGCAAGTCAGCTTTAGAACCAGGTGTCCCCAGTTACTGGAACGTAAGAACAGGTGCAATTAGGTATCACTCTGGAACTAAGACGGGGCTGAGTTTTGTTGTCCCCTCCTAGTTCTGTCAGTTCTAAGAAGACGCCTGCTCCTCAGGGAGACCCTTTTTGGTAGTGATGGGCTATGATTTGGGGGTGGGTGAGTTCAGCTTCAAAGGCCAACAGAAATGTGGAAGTTTTAACACAGTAACAAAGGTGTGTTTGCAATGTGCTGATTTTCTCTTAACTTTCTTCCTGAAATAGCCAATTCCACGACTCTTCTTTGCTGGAGAACACACAATCCGTAACTACCCAGCCACTGTCCATGGTGCTCTGCTGAGTGGCCTCCGAGAAGCAGGAAGGATTGCAGACCAGTTCTTGGGAGCCATGTACACCCTACCTCGCCAGGCCACACCAGGTGTCCCCGCACAGCAGTCCCCAAGCCTTTGAAACCGGTGCATCCTAAGGAAGAGGCCAACATGTGTGTCTTTTGCTGTGTAAGCAAAGTTCTTCTAGCAATAGTAGATTCCTGAGAAACCTGCCCTGGCTTTTGGGCTTCCGGTCAGTTGCCGAAGTTCAAGGAGGTTGACTCCTTTGAGTGACTTAGAGCCAGGGATGAAGGCACTTGTCCATTATAGTGTGGAAGTGTGTGTTCTTCAAGACTGAGGCAAACACTATGAGAGAGCGTCTTAAGTCTCTTGGTGTGTGGTAGGTTTTTTATATTTTGAGAATAAAACTTCATATAAAATTAGTCCTATCTATTTTATTAGTTTTCCCTTAGGGTTAGAGCCGTATACAAGACAGGAGTGTTACTCCATTGGAGATGTTCATTTTATCTGTGTTTACATGAGGATGTTTGTGTAAAGGAGGAAAATGACTTGGTAAGAATGTAGGGTTAAGGGGGCTCCTGTAGAATAATGGGCTTCCTGGTCTGTGAGGCTAGATTTCCCCACTGGAGTTGGAGGGTGACTATGTGCCAAACGCATGAGCATATGGAGATTGGGAAACTGAATTCTCAAGATAAACACAAGACAACACAAAGTTTGGGTAATCTCTACAGACTATCCTGGCTTTATTCTCCAGATTCCCCCCATGGGTATGTGCTAACTGTACTTCCATCCAAGGTACTGGTATAAAGTTTTGGCAAGATCTACATAAGGAGCGGTTCAAGCTTTTGGGTAACTTCACTGGTGCATTAATTTCCTGTTGCTGCTGTAAGTTACCAACAAGCTCTGAGGGAAGATCCCAGTTCCTTGCCTTTCTCAGCTTCTAGGGGCTGTCTGTACCCTTGGCTTGTGGCCCCTTCCTCCATCGATCTCCGTGTCTTTAGATTCCCCTCCATCTCACTCTCAGGAGACTTGTGATTTAGTTGATAGACCGCCCAGATCATCTCCCCCATTTCAAATTCTTCAATCACATCTGCAAAGCCCCTTTTGCCATGTAAGGTAGACTTGTAGGACCAGAATGTCTGCCTATTCCTTACCCAAGGGCTCTTAGCAGACTAAATGTGTGCGTATAATCTGCTTATAGAAATTGGATTTAACTTTCATTAGTGAATTCTTCCCTAAATGAGGTTTATTCTTAGCAAGATTTAAGGGACATTGCATTGGTGGTCTGACTGGAGGGCTTTTTCCCTGGTTTTAGAATGAGTGACAGTAATTAGGAAATTTTGCACACCAGGATCAGGGCAAGTGGTTTATCGGATGTAAAGGTGAGAACAGCATACAGTGGAAGGTATGAGGACTTTGGAGCCCAACTCTGCCATTAATATTGTTACCTTGGGGCAGGGAGGGGGTTGGTTAAGGTGTTTGAATCAGTTAGGTGCTTTTGAGTTTGTTTTTTAAATAGATGGCATAGGCAGCTTAAGAAAAGATTGTTTTGTGTGTGACAAGCCTAAAAATAAAATGCAGCAATAAAATAGGTGCTGTATGATTCTAATACCAATTCAGTTTTATTTACTAAGCCTCAGCTATGTTTCCAGTCTTTACAGCACCAGTAATTGGCTGAGAATTTTAACCCTTTGCACTCCAAACCATTCTGGACATTGGCTACCAGCTACTCGACGCTAATGGCAGAAACGTGCGTTGAATTAACTCAATTCCCCGTAATCACTAATAAACTGCAATGTCCCCTGAGAGGTGACATCCGAGTGATATGCTAGAATTCCGATGTCCCCTGAGAGGGGACAGCGGAGTGCAAAGGGTTAAATACAGTGAAATATACTAGCTGCACCAACACATAGAAACAGTTGTATGCAGAGATGACAGCAACAATAATGGCATCACTGACTCACACACATGGAAACTAGGGAGCTTTATTGGTTACATATTGTGCTGCAGAGCCAACAGACAGCATTAGAGCCAGAGGATACATGCAGACAGGCAGCTTCAACTCTACACATGCACCCAAGGAGCCCTGAGTCACTGCTCATGGCTTCGCCCTGGTTTCCAACGACAGGGTTCCGTCCTGCTTGGTCCCATGCTTGGAGCAGGAATGTAGAAGCTGCTGCACCTAGACTCCAAGAGCCGGGGAGAGGCCCGAGCACCTGCCTGAGCAATAAGTGAGGACCAACAGATAACGTAATAGCAGTTTCCGAGGGCTACTTCCCAGCCCTCCCAATCTTTAAAATACAAAAAATAGACTTTATTCTCTTAAAAATACATTCCATTCAGTACATTGTTCTGAGCTGTGAAGCAGCAGGAAAATAGGGCCCCTTTCCTATGATCTTGGTTATGAGGCTTTGAGGAGAACCCTGTTCCCCACTCAGGGTATTCCAAAGATAATCCCTAAGAGCAGCTCTTCCAAAGAAGTCTTGAACAACCAAAAACAAACAAAAAACCACACCAAAAAAGGCAGCTAGGGGCCAGACCAGAGGCTGGGTCCCCGTTCCTTTATTGGAAAGTGGTAGCACTTGGCACTAACCCACTAAATATAATGAACTTAAAAACTGCTCTAAGATGACAAGTCCAAGATCAATATAGACCCTCTCACACCCCATGAGAGGGGGTTGGTTTATGTGCAATCTTGCTTGTGGACAAGGTTGGAATCCTTGGCCCCACTGCAAATCCCTGTAACCCACATAACTGTTTCATTGCCACTCCAAGGCAAGAACAGCCACTGCTTCCTTTTGCCCATATCCCTGCAGCTTTCTCCAGCTGTTTTTAATACCAGAACGGCAAGAGACGGTGAAAGCACGCACTTCCTCCAGCAAAGCAGCTCTGGAGAGCCGGTTCCCCCCTCACTAGAACCCCCCTACAACCACATACCTGCCAGGAAAATTGAAAGTTCGAGCTAAGCTGCAGAAAAGGCCTGTCATAAAGTGGGTTTATTGGCTGAGACGGGGAATATTTGGCTTGATTAGAGAACTATTTAACTACCAGGTCTCCCTTTTATTTGGATGTTTCTCCCAGAAACCCTGATGGTGAGGCCTGGGTCCAGATGGTCTCACCTAAGTTGCTTTTTAAAAACATGTCTTCCAACTTTGGAATCTAGAGCCAGCCTTGCCAGCCATTTGAAGCCTAAGGTAACTGAGCATACAGCCTTCACAGGCTGTTACAAATGGTATTTTCTGTAATGCTGAGGACATTCCTTTAGAATCTATTTTTCAGCAGTTCTAGAAAATGTGCAGATGAAACAAAATATCCTGAAATAACTGGTACAATCAAACCTTATTGCACTCAGATTTTAAGATAGCCGCCCCAGCAAGAGAGTATCGGAGCTGTCCCTCTTCCGCACAGCATTCTGGGTCGCGGCAGATGTTGATGTTGCTGAAATGGGAAAAGATCCAGACTTTGGCACCAGGAGCTGCAGCACCAGAATCCAGGGCTCCAGTGCCCAAGATGAGAATTATCAGCGAGGACTTTGAAGGCATGGCTTGGCACTCATGTTTCTACCAGCAGAAAAGAGCCACAGACTTTCCTAGACTCTTAGCTGACCACCAAGAGAAGACAGTCAGTTTCCTTTAGACTGTCCGGGTTGCCAACCAGTGAAGAATGGTAGGGAGGCTCTAAGTGAGAGGTTGCAGCCTTGAGAAAGCTAGTCTGACTGGTGAAGGGGTTTTGAAAATTGCATCTAGTTGAACATCTGAGGCAGCAATGTGAAGTAAAGGCAAGCATCATGACTATGCCTTTAGATTGGCAAAGCTCCAGAAAATGGAAATGGGAGAACATTCCTGTCCCTGAAAGGACGGTATGTGCTCCCCAAGCCCCAGCACTGCCAAGTCTGATGCAGACATGGGGATGAACACTGATTCCCACACTGAGTGAAGGCAGAAAAGATGACTCAAGGAGGCACACCAACTGGTGTTATGGGAAGTTCGAGGAGGAGATACTGTATGGCTTTGGTGCCGAGACCACCCATCTCTCCATTTTACAGACTGGAAAAATGAAGTCAACGGAGCTTCTCTGAGCTTACCCTCACAATTAAAGGCCCAGGAAAACCATCACAGGACACATTCCCCAAACCCATTTGGATGGCTGACACTTTACAAAACCAAGAATCACACCATCACACCCAGTGGGACGATGGACAAAGAAGGGTCTTAGAGAATGCCAGATTTAGGAACCTAGAAACCACTTCAATAACTCATTTTATAGATAGGGGAACGGAGGCAAAATACAAAGCTATTAAGAAAATATAGCTTTCCTGACTCCTACTGTAATGTTCTTTCACTATGAAGGAACTGTCTGCTTCATAAAGGTAGCCTTTGAAAGGGGATCCCTTTTTGGAACCGAGAATGCTATAAAAATAGCAATGTCAAGATTATATGGTTCTTTTTAACTTCCCCATGTGAAGGGTAAAGAAAACTGATCAGTTTTTATTTATGTGGCTTTCTGAATTGTATAAATCTGGGGCCCTTGATGGGCATGTGTTACCTTTCCTCACATGAAGTCACCATGACAGTTGGTTTGCAGGAATCATGGGCCCACTTCTGTAGGAATGCATCAGCTTGGTAAAGTGCGATACCTCCTCCCTAGGGGGTGGAGAGGAGGAACAGAGTCCAGGCCTTTCACGGAGCTATTGCTTTGTGGAGTGATTAATGGGAAAGTGCTTCTTCCTGTCCACTTTCCCCTTTGCGAGGCGCTTCCTAGAAGGCAGAGTATGCTGGGTCAGGCCCAGTTTAGTCGGGGAATATTCCGAAGGTGGAAACAAAGTCAGCGTGAAGTCTCCAGCCACAGAAGCAGGCAATGCCAGTAGCATTATTGGTGCCCAGGGAAGGAGATGCATGAGGTTTGTGCACTTCCAGGTGCCTTTGGAAGGTGAGCTGAGAGCTGGGGTCAGAGGAGGGATGATGTCATTCCAATAGGTGGGCAGGTACCTGTGTGCTCTGCCCCCTGGAAACAGTGGTCAGCAAGGGGCCAGGTCATAGTCCCATAATCCCCTAGAGGCAGCACAGATCTCTCTGGTAAAAGTCTAAGGAATTCCAAAGGGGAAGGGAATGGAAGCTCCTTAAATGGAGCTGACGGCTGGTAAGTCTTAGGTCCGTAGGGCAGACAGGGAGTGAATTGGATGTGGTTAGGAGACCAAGAAATCAGAACATTAACTGCGTGGAAGGGACTATTGTGTGGTGAGGATATAAGGAGTTTCTATATCATTCCCTATTTGTGGCCAGAGTGGCCGATTCTACTGGGAACAGGGCAGGGACAAGGAGAGAGGACTCATGCATCAATCAGGGAAGGCTGGGCCTGGGTGACTGTCCAGCTTGTAGTTTCTGATCTCCATTGGCCACACGGCAAAAATGACCTGAGCCACAGCCTGGCTTTCTGCCACAATCTCCCAGCCAAGGCCTCGTGTCTAGCCCAGTTAACTGGCCCGGGATCCTTCATAGGATGGGAAGGTGGAAGAGCTGAGCAGGAGCAGAGGACACAGCAGACCTCACCCGGCTGGCTCAGTTTTCCTCAGCACAGGGCCTGGTTGGCCGTAACCGTTCCTCAGCCTGTACTTGCCCAGGCTCTGACAGCCCCTGCTTCACGGGCAGTTCAGGCCGTTCCATGGAGCTGTGTGGTCGCCTGTAGACATTGAGTGTGCAGTCATCGCCTTCCTCCTGTGCCAATAGATGACAAAAGGGAGATGTGGAAGACAATATAGTGAGTCACAAAGATACCCCCGCTTCCTATATCCAGCCTGGCAGAGGGAGATCTTGCCCAGACACCAGCAAAGACAGGTCAATACAAAAGTTCCTTGGAAATCAGAGTAGACTGCAAACGCCAATCTAGGAACTCCTGGGGGATACTGGGAGTTCACAATGAACAGGAGCCCTACAGAGTATAGGGCCCGGAATGGGGCCATGGGAGTGGTAACCGTAGTAGCCAGTGTCCTCTAGTTCTGCACAGGAAGGCGGCATGCTTCAGGGTCAGAGCCGTTTTCTTGGTGGGGAGGCAGGAAGTATGCTGAAACAAGCTGGACAGCACCACCAATAAGTCACATGCCTTCCCTTTTATATGCCATATCCTCTCTCTCATCACATACCTTCATCATGTCAGACAGCCAAAGTTCCAGAGAGCTAGACACCCATCTTTCACTCCACTGCTCTTCTATCAGACTTCTGCCTTGTTAATGTTTTGCTTTGGTGCTCCAAAGCAAAAATTAAGATCAAAAGACACAAGTATGAGTGAGAAAGGATGGCAGGGTACAAAGAAGAGTGGACTTAAAGAGAGGAATCCTGGATTCAAATCTTAGTTCTTCCAGTATTTCCCTTGGGTGGCCTTGGATAAGGCGCTTTCTGTCATTGACCTTCAGTTTCTACATCTGAAAAAATGGAGATAAAATCTGCCTACAGCTGTTGGAGAGACTGAATGAGGTAAGTAGGTGGAGAAGTGCTTTGTCAAGTGTTAACATTTATCATTATATGAACAGTTGCTTAGGCATATATATATACATACATACATATACATATATATATATATTGTATATGCCTAAGCAACTGTTAGCCCAGTAGCTATGACACACACTGACCAACAGAGGGCAGACACTCAACACACAGGCATGGAAACATGGAACAGACTGATGAATCTCAGAGGGAAGGAGAGGGGGGGAAGGGAGGGAAGAGATTGACTAAAGATCTTTCTTGCTTACTAGAGGCTCAGTGCACAGATTCATGCACCGGTGGGGTCTCTCAGCCTGGCCTGTGGGGATTTGGCCAAAACCGGCAGTCAGACATCCCTGAGGGATCCCAGATAGTGAGAGGGCACAGGCCAGGCCGAGGGGGCCTCACAGGTGCACGAATCTGTGCACTGAGCCTCTAGTATAGTCATAATGCCTAGATCCAAAATGTCATCATCACAGGCTCCAACATCTAAAAGATGCTCCCAGTGGCTTCCCCTTCAAATGCTGTTCTGACAGTCTGACCCTCAAATGAGGAGGAGCTTCTGGATTTACCTACAGGAACCAGCCCTGCCTTCAGACTGATGATACAATGGCTCGGCAGGTATCTGGGGCAAAAAGATGGGCAGGCATAAAGCCTATGAAGTAGGCCCATTGTAAGCCCCAGCTCTCTTCATCCCTCCATCAGGGGTGGGGAATGTTTGGCCCTCGGGCCGAATAAGGCCGCCAAATCACTTTGGCCCTGCCAAGACATTACAGGTGAGTTAGATGTCTGACTACATATAGCAGGTTAACTTTTAGGTTAATAATTTTCATAGCCTTCAAATGATGTTATAAATATCCAAATGGCCCTAGACAGAAAAAAGGTTCCCCACCCCTGCCCTTCATGCTAGCAGCTGGCCAAGATCCTCTGGGCTAATGCAGCCAAGAATTCGTTTCCCGGCTCCATCTCTGCTCTACAGAAAGGGTCTGGGCTTCCCTTACTCAGAGCCTCCCCGCAGCTGTTTCTTGTGTTTCTAGGAGCTGCTCTGTGGAGCCAGAAGGGGAGGGAGCTCCTTTTTGGAGGCCTGCACACACGAAGACAAATAAGGAGACAAATTGGGAAATGATTTTTGGAAATTCATGCTCCTCTGTCAAATACCTTTCTCAAGGTACTTTATTGTCTAAGGGCAAACCTGCCTTATTTTCAACAGTCATGTGAGCTCCTCACTGTTTCCCAGCCCCATGGTCTCCATGATCCTGAGTCACACAAGCCAGGGAAAAGGGGCAAAGGGAAGGGGAAGGGACGGCTGAAGTGGGGAAAGAAGTGGGACTTACCGGGCCTGCCACGTGGTTCCAAGCCGCAGCCGTGACAGCATCTCCCACCCGGTTCCGGCGAGGGAGCATCTCTGACACAGTGAGGTTGCTTTGGGTCCTTCTAGGAGAGAGCTCAGGGGCACCCCCTGGGCTTCCGACCCTTCGAGTTCCCTGTTCCGAAAAGTAAGACCTGGGCTGCCCAAGGTCTGAGTAGTCCGTAGAAGACCTCTGGGTGTAGGCATTGGTAGACACCACGTTTTTACCTATCTGGGTTGGGGGATCTTCTAAAGAGTTCAAATCTCGCCTGCTCTTCCAAGCGTTCCGCACAGTAACGTGCCTGGCCTCTGAAGGGCTCACCTCTGGAGGGGCACTGTGGCCTTTCCACCTGATTGTCTCTGCAGGGGGTGCATGGTTATTCCTCTCCACCACATCCGATGGCTTGATTATAATGCTGCTCCGAGAGACCACTGTTTCCGGCCTGTTCTTAAGGGACCCATCTCCCATTCTTTCAGCCTCTGTGAACTGTAAGGTGATGTCATGTTTGTGAATGGAGAGCTCAAAGGGGGGGTTGACATGGTTGCTCACTGGCGTGAGGTCTGATGGCCCAACCTGGATATTGCTGGTGGACGTGTGCCTCTCGCGCGGGGCCTCACCTGGGGCGGCTCTCGGGCTGCTGCCGCCGCCGCTGCCGTCAGAGGGGTAGATAGTGATGCTGCTCGTCACTTTGTTTGGGCCTGGTTTGGAGGTGGATGTCTGTTTCTCCAATGTGGCCTCGGTTCCAGACCCTCCCATGACTTTTTTCACATCTTTATCAATGATGACAGGTTTGATGACAGCTCTGGACCGCAAGGCCTCTCTGGGACTGAAGGGCCTTTCACTTTTTACTCCAGCACCATTGGCCTCTGGGAATTCCACAGTATTGGTGGAGGCTCTGACAGGTTTCACAGGTTCATTTTCTGTCCCGACATCTTTCTCCTCCTCCGACAGGGCTGTTCTAAGGCCCCCTCGGGATTTGGCTGTTTCTCTAAAGTTAGGCTGTTGTTTGTGCTCTGGCTCTGGGGTGATGGTTGTGTTTACCAATTTGGCGGTAACAAGAGACGACGTGTCCATGTCATCATCTGAGTCTGGCTTCTCTCTGCCACTAGATTTGATGACTCGACATCTTAGGGCCTCATGCTGACTGCTGTCTTCCATCACAACTGCTACAGGTTGATCAACTCCTTTATTTGGGGTTGAAAAACCCTGAAGGATGTTCTCTTGGCTTCTGGAGCCATAAGGATACTTTGATGAAAGCGGAGCCTTGGAATTGGAAGAACTGGTATCAGCCTCTGAACCATTGGCAGCTTTTTTGCCCTTAGAGAGCCCTTCTGAGGAAGATCTTCGAGATGAGGCCAGAGCGCCCAAGGCCTTAGAACTGCCAGAGTCTGCGGCCTGAGCTACTTGGCTTCCATTGCTAGGCGCCTGCCCCCTCTTGCCAAAGAGCGCCTCAGTGGAGGTGTCAGAAGCCTTGTCAGCTCTGCACAATATGTCATTGGGAATAGATCCATGGGTGGCATCATTAAATGTCCGTGTTGTCTTCTCTACTTTTCCCTTCATCCCACTCTCAGTGCCTGGCTTGGGAGTACCCCTCCAAACTTTACTGTGCTCCTGAGCAGCTGGAGGGTAGCGGCTGAGCACTGATGGCTGCTCCCTGGACTTCTTCCCTTCACTCTGAGAGGATCCAGGTGCAAATCGGTCTTCAGTTCTCTTTGTCTCCTGAGTCCCACTGTCTGTACCTGCCCCCATGTTGGAAGCTTTGGCTGCCCTCCTGTTCGTAAAACCGGGAGAGAAAACCTGCCGGTTGCTCAGAGCATAGTTTTCATTAAGAGCAAACTCCCTGTTTCGGTGCCTTTCCCGCTTATGCTGAGGGGACAGTTCCCGAGATGTGTGCTTAGACATAGATGCCTCATTCCCGTGGCCTCTGAACTTAGTCCTCTCGTGCCTGCCTTTGCCAGACAGGAAAGCCTCCTCCCCTCCTGCCTCCCCATTCTCCAATTCTTTCTGTTTCTTGATTTGTAGTTTTATCTCCTCCAACTGGCTGGCTAAGAGTTTGTTTTTATTTTGTTCACGTAGGTAATTATCCTGAAGGTCATTATTTTTGGCCCTCATTTTCTTAAGCTCTTCTTCCAAAGACTCAAAATGTTTGATTTGTGTCTTAAGTTTCTCAATCTCTTGGTTAAGGTCTTTGACTTTATTGTCTTCCTGATTTCGGTTCTTTTCATTTTCAGATTTATTTCTTGTTTCATTCTCTACCTGCTTTAGATAGTCCGAAGTGCCCTTCCTTCTGGATTCTTTGGATGGCAGAGTGGAAGAGATACCGTCCTCAATACGCAGGTCATTCCTTTCCAGAAGGTTAGAAGCATTCCTTGTATAATCTCGGTTCATTTTTTTGTTCTGCTCCAGTTTTTGAGTGAGCTCTTTTATAAGTTTCTCATTTTCTTTCTCCTTTTCATTCAGGTATTTTCTCTCACTTACAAAGCTCAGAGTTAATGATTTAAGCTTTTCTAGCTCTGACACTAAACTCTGCTCAGTTTTATCTAGGCGGTCCTCAGAAGACTCCAGTTCCTTCACTTTGACCCTGAGCGTTTCCAGCTCAGAGGAGATTTTCTTCGTCAGGTTTCTCTCCTCATTCAGGCTCAAACAGAGTTGGGTGCAGTCATTCTTACTCCTGCTAAAGGCCTCCTCCAGCTTCTCCAGTTCGGCCATTCGTTTCTGAAGCCGCTCAATCTCAGATTTCAGCTCCCGGGTGAGGTTTTCCTCCTCTTCAAGTTTCTCCTTCATCAGCTGACACAGGTCCTCTGCTTTCTTAATTTCCTCATCTTTGCCTTCGATTCTCAGCACTCGCTGCCGCAGCACTTCAATCTCAGCCAGCATGCTGGAGTTGCTGCCTTCTGCCTGGATCACCTTGTCCTGCAGATCCAGGAGCTCATCCTCTGCTTTCTGGAGGTTTTTTGTGGCTTCTTCCAACTCATCAAGGCGGCGGCTTAGACTCTGTAACTTAAACCGCAGGTGGCGACTGGAGGCAGTATCCTTGTAGTTTGTAAATTCAGCCATGTCTACTGTCAGCCAGTGTGAACTCTAAGAGGCATCCAATTCCACTCCGGGGGATGAGAAATGGTTACCTTTCTTTTGGCATCCACAACCTTCTTTGGCAGCTGGAGACCATTATCACTCTACGGAAGGAAAACAAGCACGTCAGGCAGTAAATAGAAAATCTGCACATCAGCTCTCAAATGTGCTTCTTGTGCCTAAAACAAAGCAGGTCCTCTAATTGGAATAAACCTACAGGATAAGGTTCTTTATGGCTGATAATGAACTGGTAATTTCAGCCTAATGAAGAACTCCACCAGCACCGTGGCCAGGGTGGCTCAGTTGGTGGGAGTGTGGTCCCCTACACAAAAAAGGTCGCAGGTTCGATTCTCAGTCAGAACACATACAAAGGTTGCAGGTTCAGATCCTGGTTGGGGCACTTTCCAGAGGCAACCAAAAAAAAAAAAAAAAAAAAACATTAAAAAGAATGCCTCATTTCCCATGAGAAAATCTTCATCATTTGCCATCTTCATAATCTCAGGAAGTCGTTAGTCTTCTATAAGTCATTACGTAAACAGCCTGGGTTTTACTTGGTTGTAAAATCAGGATAATGATGCCTACCACCTCTTTCCCCAGTATTGTTCTGAGGTAATGCATGGAAAGTTCTTAGTAACAAAGCAGTAAACAATCCTAAGAATGTTAAGAACTATAGCTTCAGGGAAAGAAGCAGACTAGTGAAAAAAAATCACCTTATCGCAGGAACCGGTTTGGCTCAGTGGATAGAGCATCCGCCTGCGGACTGGGAGGTTCCGGGTTCGATTCCAGTCAAGGGCATGTACCTTGGTTGTGGGCACAAACCCGGTGGGGGCTGTGCAGGAGGCAGCTGATCGATGTTTCTAGCTCTCTATCCCTCTCCCTTCCTCTCTGTAAAAAATCAATAAAATATATATTTTTTTAAATCACCTTATTGATACAGGAAGATAACAGGACGTGGGTTCTATTAAGGCAGAAAGGGAATATAGCATACTTAAGAGAATGAGAGGTCTAGGATGACTTGCTTGCACTGAGAAGCTAACCCAAAAATGGTCTCAGCCTGGTAATATCCCTGGGAAACCTACCAGAAGTAAACAGAAATAGTCTGGAAAGAAGTCCCTACCGAGTTCACACAAGAGTCCCACTGATTAAGTACTGCTGAACCAGAGTCTGCAAGTCCAAACTACAAAACACATAAGGACCACTCTTATTATGACTGAACAAAAGAGGTTTACACCAATAAGAATCAAAATAAGATAGGCTACAGATCATAAATTAAGTACATTCAAATCTTTAAAGTCATAAAAGAAGGAATCAAAAACAGGAGACAATAACAAGATGCTGTCAATGAAGATCAGGGAATTTTTAAATTAACCAAGTAAAATTTGCGAGAAATGTAAAGAAAAATAATAGATGCTAATGAAGAGTAGAGTGGTTAATAAGAGATATGAGGAAATTACAAAAGGCAGCACATAACTAAAGATAGAAAAAGAGAACGAGAGGTTAATAGATAAGGAGAAATACAAAAGAGGTCCAAAAATGACAAAATTTAATAAGTAGTACTAAAGGAAGGGACAGACAGAATGGGGAGAGGCAATTTATAAAGAGCTATTAGCTAAGAAATTTCATGAGCTGATAAAAGATATGCAATGGAGCTCGTCCATCATGGCTTAGTGATTGAGCATTGACCTATGAACCAAGAGGTTACAGTTTGATTCCTAGTCAGGCACATGCCCAGATTGCAGGCTCAATTCCCAGTGTTGGGCGGGCAAGAGGCAGCCAATCAATGATTATCAACTCTCCAAGATGATAAATTGTCCTCCCTTAAAACATACATGTATTTGTCTTGAAACAGAGCACCAAACTGACAGAACTGCAAGGAGAAATGGATGAAGCCAATACTACAATTGGAAAGTCCCATACCCTTCTATCATAAATAGACCTAGCAGACAGAAAATCAGTAGGGACATAAACTCAAATCAACTGGATATGAAGGATATGGACAGATTACTACAGCAGCAAAATATCCATTTCACATGGAACATTCACCAACACAGACCACATTCTGGGCCATAAAACACACCTTAACAAAGAGAAAAGAACAGCATTCACTATGTTCTCAGACCACAATGGACTTAAATTAGAAATCAATACCAGAAAAATAGCTGGGATATACCCCACATACTTCGTTAAAAGATCAAACAACACATCGGTCAAAGAAATCTCAAAATTTTTAAAATACTTTGGACTGAATGAAAAAATAAAACTTCATCAAATTTTGTGGGGTGTAGCAAAAGCAATATTTAGAGACAAAGTTACAGCACTGCATGCATATATTAGAAAAGAACAAAGATCTACAATCAAAGATTACATCTAAAACTAGATTTAGGAGGAAAGGAACCATGGTTTAAGCCATAAGAGAAAACAGCAATCACTGTTTGAGAGAAAAACTGCACCAACAATGATTCCATAGGAAAAGCCAGGGGGGAAGAGAAACAACCTTAAGTGGAATCTGAGGAGGTGCCAAATGACACTTATCTCAGAACCCAAGGTCTCTTCCATTGGCTGCACTTTGAGCCTAGGCCACCAGATGGAGCCCATACCCAATTCAAAACACTCCAAAGCCCTGGAGGGTGGAATTTTAGAGTAGAGCCTCCCTACCTCAGCCTCTGGATCCTGCCACCACTCTACCTCCCTGGGCTCAACTTTTTCTGTCACCTTCACTTCTTTTGGTCTCCCCCTCTCCTTTTCCCAACTTCCTCATCTTCAAAAATGTAGAGAGAAAAAATTCTAAATTTATATATTTTCATAAGACAGAAACCCTTTCCCTCATTCCCATGCATGTTTCCTACTGTGAGTGCCACTAACAAAACACTACTTTGGCCTTGGCTAGTGTTGCTCACCCTGAGCTTCTAAACTGTACTTACTCGCCCTGGCTGGTTTGGCTCAGTGGATAGAGTGTCACCTGCAGATTCAAGGGTCCCAGGTTCGATTCCGGTCAATGGCACATGCCCAGGTTGCAGCTCGATCCCCAGTAGGGGGCATGCAGGAGGCAGCCGATCAATGATTCTCTCTCTCCCTCTCCCTTCCTCTCTGAAATCAATAAAAACATATTTAAAAAGATAAAAGTAAGATTTTTGGCCTAATTTTTTATTTATTTATTTTTAATTAGTTAACATTCAATATTACTTTGTATTTAGTTTCAGGTATGGAGCATGTTTAGACAATGATTTTAACATCTTAACATATTTGGCTCCCTCAAGACTAAAGAAATAGTTTCACCACTTTTATTTAAAATAAAATCACCTACTTGACCCAACCTTTTTATTTCAAAAATAAAGGAACTGAGACTTAGAACTAAACACTGTGATTTCTCCAGCAACTTAGTCTCCTGTTCTTCCCATTGTGTAAAATCATCCCCCTACAAACTCTTTTACGTGTTTTTACAAAGTGAGTAGTTCTGATTATAAAGACCAATAACAACAATAAGGTATAAAGTAAACAAATAAAGGACAATCACAAACTGAGCACTACTGTACTAAAGACCAGTGGTCACCAACCTTTCGGACCTCACGGACCACAAGTGGTCCACAAACCACCAGCTGAAGACCACTGCTATAGACAATGTATTAAGTACTTAAATACATGCTTTCTCTAGGGATCCCAGATCTATTGTGTACTTGCTTTTAAATTACTTGCCTGAGGTTTTCTCATCCAAAGACAATATGCCACGGCTGGATGACTCAGTGGTTGGACCACTGTCCTGGTCTGGGTGACAGTCAGTGTTTCTCATGTCAATGCCCCCTCTCTCTAGAATCAATGGAGGCATATCCTTGGGTGAGGGTAAATATACACTAAGTGGCCAGATTATTATGATCTCTGAAAGCATAATAACCTAGCCACTCAGTGTGTGTATGTTTATGTATTAGAGGCCCAGTGCATGAATTCATGCATGGGTAGGGTCCGGCTAGCCTGGCCAGGGTGAGGGGACATGGGCGGTTGGCCGGCCTGTCTGCTGGGCAAACTCTTGGTTGAGGTGACAACTTGCATATTAGCCTTTTACTATATAGGATATACACTGAGTGGCCAGACTATTATGCTTTCTGGGACCATAATAATCTGGCCACTCAGTGTATATATACTAGAGACACTGGGGGTGATGGGGAGGATCATCCCTCAGCCCAGCCTGAGCCCTCTCACAGTCCAGGACCCCTTACTCCTCATCACCTGCCTGCTCACTGGTAATCGCTGCTCCTTAGAGCTGCCGCAGAGGCAGAAGAGACTCCCGCCAGTGCTGCTCCATGAGCCAGGCTTTTGGCTGAGCAGTGCTTCCCCTATGGGAACGACTGGTTGCTATGATGCACATTGACCACCAGGGAGCAGCTCCTGCCCCCGGTGGTCAGTGCACATCATAGCAACCGGTGGTTCTGGTCATTCTGCTGTAATGGTTGTTTAAGCTTTTATTATACAGAAGATATCCTATATAATAAAAAGGGAATATGCTAATTGACTGCCACACCCTCAAAGATGGCGGCGCCCAGTCCCTTCAGTCCCCCAGTTGCCCAGGACTGGCCCAAGGCGCAGGCAATCCTTGGATGGCAGCTGCCCAGGGCCAACCAAGGCTCAGGTAACCACGGCCAGCTGAGGCTCTCACTGCCGGCACTGGCAGCAGCAGAGGTGTGATGGAGGCATTACCTTCCCTTGATCACTGGGGTGCCTCTCGCCCCTGAGGGCTCCTGGACTGCAGGCTGGGCTGAGGGACCTCCCCTCCGGTGCATTAATTTTCATGCACCAGGCCTCTAGTCTATATAATACAACCCTAATATGCAAATAGGCCAAGTGGCAGAATGACCAAACAACCAGTTGCTATGACGTATGCTGATCCACCGGGGGGTATATGCAGACCATGGCAGATGTCAGCTGCAGTGAGATGGTAAGAGCAGGTGAGTGGGAGTGCCAGGCCAAGGCAGGGCACAGGTGCTGTCATCAGGGTAAGCCTCTACTGAAAATTCTTTGCTCCTACGTGCCATGGTCTCACCCGTTGCTGGCGCAGGCCCACTTGCACCTGCTGCCGGTGCCCGGTGCCAGCACCAATCGTTTAGTGCCATCAGCGGGTGTGAGAAGTGGCTTCCGGCCCCAATTGTCCCTCAGAGCTTCTCCACCTCTCCTTGCTCCTGAGGGGCAATCGGGGCAGCAGCCACCACTCGCACCCACTGATGGCACCAGCCCCGCTAGCACCCACTGCTGGCACCAGCTCCAATCACTCCACACGTGCAAGTGGGGCAGGTATCAACTCATGGGAGCAGCAGTGGCAGGAGAGGGGCTGCCGGCAGACAGGGGACCGGGGGCCCCAGTGAGAGGGGCCAGGCAAGGGCGCAGAGGATGGACCGGGACCTGCCCCTGTGCCCACCACAGCCTCACAGCCCACAATTCAAGTTGCATGAATTCATGCACTAGGCCTCTAGTGTAATATTATCTTAAATTATTTACTACTTTTTTTTGCATTTCAACTTGAAAGTTAGTTTCAATCAATAGTTTCAACTGTCTATTTTCTATACCTTTCAACTTGCAAGCATTGGCTATTTATAAATGTAATAGGCAAGTCTTTTCAATATTGTAATCCAAATTGATGTTCAAATTGTTAATCAAAATATAACCAAGAACAGCCCTGTAGAATGGCACTACAAAACAGCCTGTCTAGATAAACACTGATCCATTAATTGGTACTTGTACAATACCTGTATGAAGCCAGCTCAAAATTTCCTTTGTCTTAGGACCACATGAGAAAATGTTAAATACTTAATCTTAGTACTCAGGGACACATTATCTTTATAGTGCATTCCTGATTCTACAGACTAGGAACCTTTTCAAAAATAAATTGCCTTTCCCTAGCCTCTGTGGTTAGAGCATTGGCCCACAAACTAAAGGGTCATGGGTTCAATTCTGGTTAAGGGCACATACCTCAGTTGCACGCTCAATCCCTGGCATCTGGTCAGAAAGATCAATGAACAAATGAATCCTGACTGCCACACCGCCCAATCAGAAATTAATTTCATAACCCAGTTCCCTGAGGTAGGAAAAATACTCCAGAGAGAGGAATAGAACAAGAATCTTAAATCAATTAACAGGACAAGAATTTGCCCAGACGTTTCCCCCTCCCTCAAGAAAAGCTCTATACTATCCGTGACTACGCCTGTTTCGCAGGAGGGGTTACCATGAGAGTAAAGGTCTCGCTAAGATTCCTTCCATGTGCAGTCACTCCTATGCCTAGAACCCAGTTCCCAGACGCTATCTCTGGTTGCCTGTTGCTCTACCTTTCCAGAGAACTTTTCTCTATTACCCAGCTACCACTGGTGACCAAGACCATGTTCCCCACTCTCCAGTGGCTCCCATCTTGCTTAGATTAAAATGCATCCAAAGCTCTCACCTGGGCTCCAAGGCCCTCTGGACACTCACTGCTCAAGTTTATTTTATTTCTTTACTACTCTCCACTTTCTTGGCCAACATCAACCAATAAAATACTGGTACACAGAACCCTAGGAAAAGGAACTATTAGTAGTTACCAATCGAAGATTTTTTTGTTTTTGTTTATTCTGCTTTGTTTTTTAAAGGTAAAGTCAGTCACAGATTTAACCAAAAAGTAACTTTCTCAAGAGATGTTAGAGTACAATGAAAATAAGTCAGGTTTGAAATCTAATCCTACCATTTACCACCTGTGTGAATGTGGAGAAGTTATATAACCTCTCTCAGCTCATTTCCTCATAACAGCACTTACCTAATAGGGAGATAATGTATGTCAAATAGACTTGGCCTGGCATTTAATAAGTATTCAGTAAATGGTAGGTAGGCCTATTAAAGACTTCCAACTTCATGCAAAGATTTTCCTCTGTCAGACTGGTTAGTTGATTAAATGAGACACCCTGTGAAGTACTTAGCATAGTATATGGTTCATAATGGTTATAAACAAATACCGACTTTCCTCCCTCCCTCATAATGGTGGAAAAATTGCAGACTTCATAAGTTACCAATTGTATCAGTGTGCCCAGGCTTCACGCACAACCTACTTACCATTTAGGTAATTTAAGCTTTCAGTCAATGCTCTGGCTGCTCCCCTCAATGGTGGTTGTCCTGGAAACAGTCACTATCTTTCAATGGCAGTTGCCTCTTGACCTAGACAAAATAGAAACAGAAGAAAGAGATTGGTAAAACATGAATCACACCAAGACTGGGCAAGCTGAACCAAAGCCCTGCCCCAAAGACCATCACATACAGCACAGTGTCAGAAAAGAAACAAGGCAGAATCCGACTCAGCTGACTCTGAAGAAAGCTGCTCTTTCCCAGGGGAGAGGTAAAGTTGTTCTAGACTTCCCCTGTCCTATCAGATGATATGGTCTCAGTACAGACTACACTGTCTTTCCTTAAATTAACAGATCTAATACATCTAAAAATTCATATGACATCTTACAGCTGGGAAGGATCTCAGATATCAACTAGTTAAATGCCCTCATTTTTAAGAAAGGAACTGAATCACGCAATTGTTTAGAACTAAAGCTGGGATTCTACTTAAAAATAAGATGATCTGGAAAGTGGGTAAGAAAAACAAACATCACTTGGCTATCCACCACACCTAGGGAACATGTTATAAGTTTTATATAAGACAATATTACAGTTGTGTTACCCTTATAAAGAATCTAAATTTCAAGAGTCAAGTAACTTGTCCAAGGTCTTACAGCTTGTTAGTATCTAGGTAGTCAGAATTTAAGTCTATCTGACCTAAATTAAAAAGGCTCTTCACCATTCTCATTGGGTTGCCTTCTATATTGGGTCCTCAAAAGGGTCCCAAACAACCCAGAATCAGAGCTTCTCTGTCTGCAATCTCACCCTGCAGTTTTGTAATGAGCCTTCTTTTTACAAGAGAGCTGAAAAGTGTAATAACCCATCGGGTCTCACCCCTAATATAAGTTAGTGAAGATAGAAGATCTTCTGTCCTATCTTGAGGAAGAATGGAAAGACAGCTATGCCAGGGACAAAACTAAAGCTTTTGTATGTAGTCTTACACTCAAACTATCCCCCTCTCCTTTCATCGCAACTTCCCATCCCTCCCCTTCCATACCCGGTAGACCACCTTGACCGCCTACCAAGGATGCTGGTCCCTTAAATCTGATTCCCACACTCCCACCACCAATACCATAACACACACACAGAACGTATCCCTGCCTCTATCCCCCTAAAGAGCTGGAAGGCTAGAATTAAAACAGAGAAATAATAAAATGATAGTTTTTATGTTTAAAAAAAAAAAAAAAAAAGATGAGAGTCTGAAGCCTCAAGCCAATATGACCTGAAGGGAAAAGAATGATTAATAAGCAATGAAAATAGAAAAAGAGTCTGTATCAGGGACAGCACCCAAGGGAGGACCTTGGGTGAGTGTGGAAGAAGCTTTAGTTCTCTCCCACATATACTTTTATTTTTTAATATATATTTTATTTTATTTTTTATTTTTTTAACAGAGAAGAAGGGGGAGAGAAAGAGTTAGAAACATCGATGAGAGAATCATCGATCAGCTGCCTCTTACACACCCCCTACTGGGGATGTGCCCGCAACCAAAGTACATGCCCCCGACCGGAATCGAACCCGGGACCCTTTAGTCTGCAGGCTGACGCTCTATCCACTGAGCCAAACCGGTTTCGGCCCACATATAAACTTTTAAAAAGACTCAGTCTAAATAGAATAAGTGTGATTATTATTCAAACAGCTTCAAAAGTGGCCCACAGACTTTCGTCCTGCCCTCACCCATCACCTCTTTCCCCCTCCACCAACCTTACACATGCACACACACAATTTACTCCACATTGACTATAACTTCTCCCACATACAAATTTTGAACTCTAAGAAGTGGCCAGATTTATGTGCATGCCCACTAAGGTCTCTGCAGCCCTAACAGTGAAAGCAGCACCCCTATTGACAGCTACTGCCCCCACCACCTACTGCTAAATTTGCTGGCATATTACTAAGGCTCAGGGGCTATCCCCTCAAACTGGATAAAATGCACTGACAAAAATCAAACAGGAACTCTAGGTGATCCTCATTTGTTTTCAACGGTCTACATTCTCTCCTATTTCTCAGGGGTGGAAACAAGCAGCAAATTAATTCTTTCCTTTACTTCTGAATGACTTTTACTTCTTGCAGCCTCTGTGTACTAGGCTTCTGTCCCCAGAAACAAGAGGATGACTGTAAACATCCTTAAACTCTTTAGTGCTGCCCCTTCAGAGAGCGTTCCACCCAGGCAACGTCTCTGTGCTTGTTACTGTTGGTGGTGATAGCGCTGTGCGTGTTTCTGTGGAGAAGAGATGAAAGGACCCTTACAGAGAAGGAGAGCCCAAATGCCTCATTTTCCAAAGAAAGTAACTCCCAGAGAAAAGACTTACTTGCCCAAGGTTGCAAAGCAAGTTGAAGTGACTATGACTGAGTCCACCTGAATAAGCCACACTGAAGAAATGCATCCGTCTATCATTTGACTGCTGAAGATTAAAGCTTTCTTAAATACAGATCACTTTTGCTACCAAACACTTTGATAATAGATAAAAATGCTAGAAGGGAATTCTGCTTTCAATATTATCTTCCCACAGATAGCGACTATAAACTCTAGATAAAAAAAATTTTAACAACTGAAATTCCAATTTAATAAAAACAAACTCTAGATCCCCAGTCAGAGCGCATACAGGGGTCAACTGATGAGTGCATGAATAGATGGAGTGACAGGTTGATGTTTCTCTCTCCCTCTCTTCCTCTCTCTCTAAAATCAACAAATAAAAATTTAAAAATATAAAATAAAATCCTAGGCTGTCCAGAGGAACCAAAGACAGAGCACAGAGCAGCCAGAGATAATAAGGAGATAACAAAGAGCCACAAAAGGAGAATCCAGGTTCTATGTATAAACTCCACCTAAATTTCTAGCTGACCCTGAACCATATATGCACAGGGCAGAATCCAAGGACCTCAGCAAAGGATAAAAGAACTGGACTGAGATTTGAACTGCCACCCGCCACAGGTAAGGCAGGGTTTGCTATTTTAACCAAGTTAACTGTCTACTAACCAAGAAACCAGAGTCTCCATAACATAACATTCACATTCATTTATGTTCAGGATAGTAACCCAAATTACATAAAGAACTAGCAATTAAACCTCTCTGCAAGGAAAAAGACAATCAGCAGAGGGCAAGTCCAAGATGACCCAGATGTTGGAATTATCAGATAAGGATACTAAGCAAAGAAATTTTTTAAAAATTTAAAGTGGCAATTATAGAACACATTTAAAAAATTCTCTGAATGAGCTTAAGAACAGAATGTAATTGATAGAGAAAAGAGACACTGAAACTTGGAGATGAATCAATAGATATTATCTGAACTGAAATAACTCTGGGCATCTGCAGTGTCTAGAACCACCACGCTCAGGCCCTTCAGCTGAGTGTCCTCAATGACAACTTCACTTGCTGGTAACAGAAAGTCTGATCACAGAAAGAACCAGGATGACTAGGGATCACAGAAACCATTATCTTCAATTCTTTTGGACTGGCCACCCCTCATCTACTAATTAATCTCTTGAGGCATCCAGATATAAGCACAGAACAAAGTGTAAAGGTGAAAAATGAGATGGTAGGATAAAAGTTTAAATCTGAACTAATCATAATATCCGAAGTCCCAGAAATCAAATCTAGTGCCCATTGTGTATACTGAGAAGCAGGAAATGGTTGTTTTTTCCCCTATAATTGCTGAGGTAGCATCCTCAGGATTGTTCAGGAAAAAAAGCCAGAGGGATTTTAAAGTTTTTTCTGCCCTAAACAGTAACTTCACCCAAAAGCCAACCTGGTCAACAGGCTGATGGCAACCACTGGGTCTGGGCCTGCAGAGTGCAGCAGCTTGGTGAGAGCCAACCCGGGGTCACCAGGTTGGTAAAAGCAGCTCATCTGAATGCCACTACTGACCAGCTTCCCACACTCAAGGCACTTCCTGTTGGGGTTCAGAACGTCCCAGGTAAAAGTGGAGGCAGAAACAAGCTGCAGAAGACATGTCCATTTCTATTAGCCCCATCTTTTTCTTGTCTCCCACCTCCCACCCCACCTGCCCACAAGGGAAGAGAATCCAGAGCAAGTGATCTTTTCTGATTAGAGTGAAGAAAAGAAGAGGTACCCCCTAAATGTAAAAAAAAAATAATAATAATAATAAAAACTTGAACTCTGCCACTAACGTAGTCACAACTCAAGTCTTTTTTTTTTTTTTTTTTTTTTTTTTTTAATGCTCTCTGGGTCTCAGTTTCATCAGGTGAACAAAGGTCAATGAAATAACATCGAAAGTCCTTTCCAATAACAATATGTATGACATCCTGAGTTTCTGGTCAAGATAGGGGAGTAGGTAAACATGGCCACATCAAAATTACAACTAACTAAACTATAAAACCACCTACATTGAGAACTACCTGAAATCTGGCTGCACATAAGTCCTATAACTAAAAACATACAGAAGATACCACATCCAGACTTGTAGGAGGGGCAGAGACATGGAATAGGCTGAATCCAAACCCACAAGGTGGTTAAAACTCAGGAGGGCTATCTCAACTCGGCTCCAGAGGTTCCCCTGAGGAGTAAGGGTCGCAGTCCCACAGTGGGCTTCAAGGCCAAGGGTTCCAGGACTGGGAAGAGAAGCCCCCTAACTTCTGGCTGTGAATACCAGCCAAGACTGGCTGAGTAACACGGATAGCTGCTGGAGTCCGAGGCGTTCCTCTTAAAGGCCTGTACATGGACTTAACTGGACTCACTCTGAGCCCCCATACTGGGGGAGCAGCTCCAAAGGAGCCAGGGACAGATGGGGAGAAACTGAATTGCCTGGCTTTGAGACAAGGGCTGGAGGGGCAGCTTTCTCCCAGACAGAAGTGTTAGCACAAGCCATGGTTCCTTTGCTGAGCCTTCACCCCACAGAACTGGCAGGCAGGTGCCGTATCTGAGTCTCCATAAATGTGACTAAACGCTCGTTGCCTTGCCCCACCCCCTACTGATTTCCTGAGACCCCCACCCAAACTGTATGAACCCAGAGAGACCCACACCAAGACACATCATAATTAAAATGGCAGTGGTTAAAGGGAGAACCATAAAAGCATCAAGAGAAAATCAGCTATCGATCAGGGCACTGGTTGGCAAACTGTGGCTTGCGAGCCACATGCAGCTCTTTGGCCCCTTAAGTGTGGCTCTTCCACAAAATACCACCGCCCAGGCGAGTCTATTTTGAAGAAGTGGTGTTAGAAGAAGTTTAAATTTTAAAAATTTGGCTCTCAAAAGAAATTTCAATCGTTGTACTATTGCTATTTGGCTCCACTGACTAATGAGTTTGCCGACCACTGTCCAGTGAGTTCCATAAGACTGTCAGCTGATTTCTCAATAGAAATTTTGCAGACCAGAAGGAACTAGCACAAAATATTCAAAGTGATGCAAAACAAGAACCCACAACCAAAAATACTTAGCAAAGCTATCATTTAGAATCAAAGGACACATAAAGAGCTTCCCAGACAAGAAAAAAAGCTAAAGGAGTTCATCACCACCAAGCCAGTATTGCAAGAAATGTTACAGGTCTTCTTTAAGAAGAAATAAGTAATAATATGAATAATAAAATGGCAGTAAACATATATCTACCAACAATTACTTTATATGCAAATGGATTAAATGCTCCAATAAAAAGACAGAGGTGGCTGTCCCTGGTCAGTGTAGTTCAGTCGGCTGGACATTATCCCATGAACGAAACGGTTGCAGGGTCAATCCCGGGTGCGTGCAGGAGACAGCTGATCGGTGTTTCTCTCTTCCCCTCTCTCTCTAAAGATCAATAAAAATGTCCTCTGGCCGAAACCGGTTTGGCTCAATGGATAGAGCGTTGGCTTGGGGACTGAGAGGTCCCAGGTTCGATTCCGGTCAAGGGCATGTACCTTGGTTGCGGGCATATCCCCGGTAGGGGGTGTGCAAGAGGCAGCTGATCGCTGACTCTCTCTCTCATCGATATTTCTAGCTCTCTATATCTCTCTCCCTTCCTCTCTGTAAAAAAATCAATAAAAATATATTTAAAAAAAAAAAAAGAAAGAAAATGTCCTCTGAAGATTAAAAAAAAAAAGGGGGGGGGGCCCTTCCCCCACCACCATATGACAGATGAGCATGCAGACTAAGAGACTGTGACTTTCTTAGGAAACTAGAAACAAACAGGACTAGAATCCAGTAGCCCCATCTCTAAACTTCAGGGTTTTTTCACCGTACCTAACAAAGAACCAAGAGTATAAGCAAGACTGGAATAGGAAGGAGAGGGTGTAAGAACTTTTAAGCACTTTGGAAGCACTATTAATAAATAATTGGGGGGAAAAATTAACAATTGATAAGACTAACCTTTGTTTAGGGATCATTTAAAAGAAGGTTCTCAAGAACCAATAGTTGGCTCTACTGTTACCTTTCCTAACAAGTAGCCTATAACTGAGACTAGGCTTCCTTGGCGCGTGGCCCATGTTCATGGCATTTAGTACAGAACCACAGGCCTCTCCTCCCCCACCTCCCTCCACTCTGAAAAAGCAATGAAAAAAAAAATATCCTCAGGTGAGGATTAACAAGAAAAATTTTCTTTTAGTTTGTTTTAAAAAGTCTTTGTTGGTATATAAACTACAACCTTTCCTATCTATTATGGATTCAATCCCTTCTTAACTTCATATGCAAATATCCACATTCTCTCTTACATCATCATTCTCTTTAACTCATGCCCATCGTCATACAAACATGCTACTTGAAGTGTGGTCCACAAATAGCAATGGCTCACGAAATGTTACCATTCGTAGTACAGAAATCAGAGTAAGCATTTAGACAGTTGTGTAGCAAAATGACACTGCTGCAACATCCAAACAGATGATCAGAGAACTTCTCAAACAGGGTCTAAACCTGTAAGAGAGTAATGCATTCACATAGTAAATCACAGGTGGAGTTAGTTACATGAAATCAGACATAGTAATCTCAGACAGGTTAGGAACAAATTAACTGGTCCTGCATCACATAACGAGAAACTGTCCCCTAGAACAGTGTTTCTCAATACTGAATGTGCATGCAAAGCAGCTGGAGGGAGAGGAGGATCTCATTAAAATGCAAATTCTGATTCAGTGGGTTTGTGGTGGGACCTGAGATTCTATATTTCCAACAGGTTCCCAGGTTGAGCCAGAGGCCACATCTGAGAATCAAATTCTAGAATTTCCCATCTTGAGAAAAAAAAAAAAAAAAAAAAACTCTTGGTCTCACATCTTCCAGCTACTTCAGCCCCAATGTCTCTGCTTCTCTTTATAGCAAAACCTCCTGAAAGAGTATATATCTATACTCTTCATTTCCTTTTTTTAAAAATATATTTTTATTTCAGAGAGGAAGGGGAAGGGAGAGATAGAAACATCAGTGATGGGAGAGAATCATTGACTGGCTGCCTCCTGCCCACCCCATACTGAGGATTGAGCCCTCAATCCAGGCATGTGCCCTTGGCCAGAATCGAACCCAGGGCCCTTCAGTCCGCAGGCTGGTGCTCTATCCACTGAGCCAAACCAGCTAGGGCTATACTCTTCATTTCTTTACCTCTTATTTTTTTAGTTCATTCCAATCAGGCTTCTACCCTCAACACTCCACTAAACTGTTCATCAGAATCAAAAGCCTCAGTGTTATCAAATTCTGTGGTCATTCAGTAACCTCTAAACAGCATTTAACACAAATAGCCAGTCTTTCTCCATCCCACACTTTCTTCTTTAGTTCCAGGTTATCATACTTTCCGGATTTCCTTCTTATTCATTGGCTCACCCTAGTCCAATAGTCAGCAAACTCATTAGTTAACAGAGCCAATTATCAACAGTACGACGATTGAAAATTCTTTTGAGAGCCGAAAACCGACTTCTGCGCATGGGCCACGAAGTTTTAATTGCACTGTTCATGCAGACCCCCATGTGGTATTTTGTGGAAGAGCCACTCTCAAGGGGCCAAAGAGCCACATGTGGCTCGCGAGCTGCGGTTTGCCGACCACGGCCCTAATCTTTTATGCTGGCTTCTCTGCTTGACCAGGGCCGGTCTGAGGACCTCTTTTTGGTATCTGTAGCCTCCCTTATGTGGGTAATCTCATCCAGTCCCACGACTTTTAACCTGTTAACCGGGGAGTTCCCTTTTTAATGACGCAATCTGTAACGGGCGCATACTCTTTCACTAGGACGTGTCAGTACGTCACGCCCGGAGGACATAATTTCATATTATTTTTTTTATTTATACTTAATGAAAATAAATGAAATATATATTTTATTTATACTTAATGAAAATAAATGAAATATATAATATATATATATAAATATATATATAAATATATATAATACAAAATTACAAAAGAATACCGACAAAAAAAAAATGGACACGTTGAATTAAAAAATTATAAATTTTACAAACAATGATAAAAATTATATAAAAAATAGCCGAAACCGGTTTGGCTCAGCAGATAGAGCGTTGGCCTTCGGACCTAAAGGTCCCGGGTTCAATTCCGGTCAAGGGCATGTACCTTGGTTGCCGGCACATCCCCAGTGGGGGATGTGCAAGAGGCAGCTGATCGATGTTTCTCTCTCATCTCATCGATATTTCTAATTCTCTATCCCTCCCCTTTCCTTCCTCTCTGTAAAAAATCAATAAAATATTTTTTTAAAAGATTACAAAAATATATACCGTCCCTCTCGGGGCGCAACATACGGTGTATTTCAAGGACGTATTCATACGTCCTACCCGTTCCCGATATTGTTTACGTTTGACGTATTTATAGGTCCCGCTTGGTTAACAGGTTAATATCAGTGACCTCCAGATTTTTATCTCCAGCAATAGTCTCTATGAACTCCAGAAGCATATCAAACAGCCCACCTGACATCTCTACCTAGATGTCTTAATCGGCATCAAATATCCACATATTCTCATGTTCTCAATGGTATTTACCTCTACCCTTCTCTCCCCAAACCCATTCCTCTCCAAATCTCCCGTCTCAGTTCACAGCGCCACCATTCATCAACTTGCCCAGATGAACTTTCTGGCATCATTCTGAATTTTCCTTTCACTCACACGCCACATGGAAAGCCATCAGCATGTCTTACCAACTATTTCCAAATTCTCTTCCATCTATCCCTCTGCTCTCTGAACCCCCCTATTAATCACCCTAGTCCAAGCTACTGAACTTTCTCACCCTACTTCCTACAATAGCCTCCTTAAACCAACCCCCTGCTATCAACTGCCCCATATAGACCACTCTCCAAACAGGCAAATTAAATTCCTAAAAATCTATCCTGATTAAACAAAACAAAATACTTCTAACAGCTTTCCCTTTCACGTAGAATAACCCAAAGTCCTCACTACACCAGCCTCCAAGGCCCTACATGACCCGGCCCCTAACTACTTCTCTGTCCTCATCACTACCAGGTCTCCTCCTCACTTCCTGTTTCTTGTACACACTGTATTCACTCTTCCCTTAGGGCCTTTGCTCTGGTTATTCCCTTTGTACAGCTGGCTCCTTTCTGTCAATGAAGGGTCATCTTAAATTTTACCGCCTCAGTAAACACTTGAACAGCCAATGTAAAGTACCTCTCAACCTCTAAAATATCACCCCGGTTTATGCTCACTTTAGCACTTAACCCTGTCTGGTATTTTTTCTATTTGTTTATTGCTTGTCTCCTCCTCCCCATCCCTATCCCCACCTTCTATTTAGCTTATCATTGTATCTCAAATACCTGGGTGACAATGATCTAAGATGGAGACACAAATTTGAGTCATATGCATAGATGTGAGGTTACTAGTCAGTGAGGTGGATGAGATCACTCTGGGAGAGTGTCTACTATGAGAAGAGAGGAGGGCCTGGGAGAGTAGAACGTTTAATAGTCTAGAAGGGAGGATGAGCCTGTAAAAACAACAGAGTAGGAAGAAGAATAAGACACTGTTATGTTACTGGAGCTAAGAGAAAAGAGAGTTTCTAGAAGGTGTCAGCTTCACTGAGAAGATTAAAGACTAACAACGTCTTTTGAATTCAGCTTCATGGAGGACATCAGTGAACTTACTATGAGGTGTTAGAAATGAGAGGGGCAGAAGCCAGACTGGAGCAGATAAGAGGAGTGAAACAATGAATACAGACAGCTTTTAGAAACGTTTGGCTATTTGAAAGCAAAAGTGATGGATCAAAGAGAATGCAGGGCTGAGAGACTCTTCTGTCTGTTTTTGTTTAGTGGGGGTACTAACCTAGAAGTGCAACATGTATAAGTTGCAAGTTCCAGTAGTTCCAAGCCACCCAAAGGTCCCAAACCTCTTTTTTCTCACATCCAGCTCAGACTGCCACTTCCCGTGGACTGACTAAAATACCCAGAGCCTCAATCCAGAAGTCTCGTGTTTATACAGAAATCTCCCTTACAACAGTGGAAGGTAAAAATCCCTTGCATACACTTTCCCTTGGTGCTATCAGGAACAGAATACAGGGCTGAACATACTAAGGGCCAGAGTCATCAAGGTTTTCTGTTGCCATTTTAATTTCAAAGACATTTCGGGGGAGTCACTGTTATTTCTACCCCTAGTAAGAAGTTTCTTTCCATTCACGACCTCCACAGAATTTCCCTGTTTCTATGCCACACTCCCTCTCCTCCCTCCATGCTACCCAGGTCACATACTATAGTGAAAAGAACACAGATGGTCTCAGAAGCCAGGGAATCTGCATTCTCACTAACAGCTTGGGTGATTAAATGTTACAACCTCAGTTTTTCCAAGTGTATATCTATCCATATAAAAGTCTAAGTGACTGTTAAGATCAGAACTACCGGTCGCTACGACGCTCAACACAGGAGCTGCTCCCTGGTGGTCAGTGCGCTCCCGCAGCGGGAGCATGGCTCAGCCAGAAGCTGGGCTCACGGCTGGCGAGTGCAGCTGTGTGCGGCAGCACTACAGGGCCGTGGCGGCGGCAGGCGCAGCGGGGCAGGGATGAGCAGCAACAGGGCTGCACCTGGCCCCAGCTGGGGCGTCTCCCCAGCCGCCTGAGCTTCAGCACTGCTATATCTCCCCCACCCCTGAGGGGTACTGGATTGTGAGGGGGTGCAGGCCACCTGTGCACAAATCCATGCACCAGGCCTCTAGTAGATTATAATATCTTCATGGGTCTGATATAAGAATTATATGAATATATACAATAAGTGCCTAAGTACATAAGGCCTTGCATAAAATACATTCTATAAGTGTTGATTCCATTTTCTTCATCACCATTCTGATTAAGTCTTACTTTCCTTCCACATTTTTATTTAATTTCACTTTCCCTCTGTGTACACTCCTTCCTATGTACCAGGAAGCCCTTGAAAAAGAAACTTTGAGAAATTAACTTACGCAGTTCCAGCAGAAATGATTTTATTTACGGTATTTTTTTTTTTTTAAAGAAGAGTACTTTTTTGTTGTTTTAAATATATTTTATTGATTTTTTACAGAGAGGAAGAGAGAGGGACAGCGAGTTAGAAACATCGATGAGAGAGAATCATCAATCAGCTGCCTCTTGCACACCCCCTACTGGGGATATGCCCGCAACCAAAGTACATGCCCTTGACCAGAATCGAACCCAGGACCTTTCAGTCCACAGGCTGACGCTCTATCCACTGAGCCAAACTGGTTTCGGCCAGAAATTATTTTAAAGAAATACTAAAATAAGTGGTTGAGTGATGGGGCCAGAGGTGTAACCAAGTAGCATCTGAAAAGGCAGGGATGATACCCAAAATCAGAAGAAATAGGCTCCCTGCCAGGTTCTCTGTGTCTCCCCTCACCCAAGTTCCATCCTGTAGCTATGACACTTATTTTTATCTCATTCTTTTACTAAGTCATGCTTAACAACAAGTCTCAAGTCAATGTCTTCAGTATTAAAAACAAATAAAACAGTATTCACACTCCACACATACTGAGCAGCACAAAGGGCAATGGAAGCCTGTCTGAGTCCTAGTCTTGTCTCTTTGGTTTACGGGTTCTGTGACCCCTGTAAAAGTACTCTAATTCCGAGAAGGTTCCTCATTTGGGAAGCAGAAATGACAATATGTACTGACTACAAGATGTGCCTGGCTGGTGTAGATCAGTGGTTGAGCATAGGCCCACGAACCAGGAGGTCATGGTTCAATTCCTGGTCAGAGCACATGCCCTGGTTTGGGGCTTGATCCCAGTAGGGGGTGTGTTGGAAGTTACCAATTGATGTTTCTATCTTTATATCCCTCTTCCTTCCTCTAAAATAAATAAAAATAGACCTGACCAGTTTGGCTCAGTGCATAGAGCGTCGGCCTGCAGACTGAAGGATCCCAGGTTCGATTCCGGTCAAGGGCATGTACCTTGGTTGCGGGCATATCTTCAGTGGGGAGTGTGCAAAAGGCAGCTGATTGATGTTTCTAACTCTCGTCCCTCTCTCTTCCTCTCTGTAAAAAATCAACAAAATATATTAAAAATAAAATAAAATAAAATAAAAATATATTTAAAAACATGATTATTGTTATAAGTATATACAGAGTTTATCTTTGACCAGCTTTGGCATTAGTTTTATTGAGAATAGTCCTCAGTTCTAGAATACTCTATGACCCAAGGCTACCTGTGTCTAATTCAAGTCCTCCTGTCCCTGACAGCTGAGAAATTTATACTTTTGAATTTCACTTGATTCCCTTTTCTTAGCAAGGTTCTTGAACTTCTCTCACTAAATGGCTCCATGTCCCAAAATGGTAAAGACTTCTAGTCCTGATGATGTCCAAGAGCCCTTTTTTGGCTCTAACATTCTCAGTCTCTCCATCCGATGCTCCCAGAGCACTTTGTCCACTTAAGCAATTTCCAGGCTACTTTGCTTTACAGTTTATCTTATATATTACCTCATAAGGAGAACAGGTGGTTGACTTACTGAATTTTATATTCCCCACAGGACTTAACATGGAAATTTGTATACAAGAAGTACTCATGAAATATTGGTAACTGCTTGATGCTAATTTCTAATTTTTTGTACCTACTATCCATGCCACATGATAATTATAGACTACATCTATGCTTTTATGATCCTTTTATACCTCCATAGACCTGGCACAGTGTAAAAAAAAAAAAAAAACAGTTAATATTTTAAAGACCAGTGACTAGTTCATTTCTTGATCAAGGTGAAAAAGCCATTCCCAAGAGATGAGTATATCCACCAAAGACATATACAAAACTAAGAATGTTCATGGCAGCTTTGTCAAAAAGCTATAACCGTCCCACTTATCCATCAACAATGAATAATACTTGTGGTACACCCAAACAATGAAATATTACATACTACTATATACAATATAGATGAATATCCAGATATAATGTTGAGCAAAAACTCCAGACCCAAAAGAGCTTATGTTATTTGACTCTATTTATATGAAACTCAAGAAGAGATAAACTAATCAATGGAGATGGAAGTTAGAATAAGTGGTTACTTGAGCATCCAATATTAATGAGGAAGAAGCGTGATGGAGCATTCTGGAGTTCTGGAAATGTTCTGTATCTTGATCTCATGCATATCTTGATGTCAGTAGTCTTTACATGACTGTATACATAAAAATTCATTTCTGAAAATTTTGTGTATTATACTGTAAGATATATCGCAATAAATGTATAAAACAAATATGGAAGAAAATCAGAACTTTAGTTATCAGTATTTTGTAAAAGTATTAGAAGCCATTCTAATATACAGCCAATGATAAGAACTACTCTTCTATCTCAACAAGCTCAAACTTAAGAATCCCAGGTCTTCCTACAATAGTAACTGTGAAATAAGGTAATAACAGAAGCTTGAAAAGATGGTGAAGCAGCCTAGCTGGTGTGGCTTAGTGGTTGAGTATCAACCCATGGACCAAGAAGTCACTGGTTCCATTCCTTATCAGGGCACATGCCTGGGTTCTAGGCTCAATCCTAGTGGGGGGAGTGCAGGAGGCAGCCAACTACGATGGTTTTCTCTCATCAATGTTTCTATCCCTCTCCCTATTTCTCTAGCCTCCTTCTCACTCTAAAAGTCAATTTTAAGAAACATATTTTTTTCAAAAAGATGGTTGAGCAGGAAGAGAGGCACCTCTTTGAAATGAGTAAGGATCCAGGGCGAGGAGGAAAGTCAAGATCAGTGCTGATGGAACTAAGAACATAGCTGAAAGAGACAATGAGTAGTATAACAACTCAGATTCCAGTTCCAGCTTTACTACTGACTAGCTATGGTCATGAAGTCAGGCAAACTGCTTCAGTTCTCCAGGCCTCACAGCTTGTAAACAAGATCTCCCAGTGTGTAAACAATGTGTGGAGAGGAAGTTGAGAGGAATCAAGTAAGAACAGGCCCTTTTGAAAGAGCAAACCACTTATTCTGCAGTATAATTATCTACTTATTTATCTCCCCTCACAAATCTTGAGCTCTTAAAAAGTCAAGATTATGTATTTCATCTATGAATCCAAGCATATGCAAAGAATGTGGCACAGTTCAGTAAATGTTCAATGGCTAAATAGCTGAAAATTATGAGAAGTACCTTATTTATGTATACTTATATCTATAATAATAAAAGAGATATATGCAAATCTAACAGCAGAACTGCAGAATAACCATCCAGACAACCTTCTGGACAAAGCCAGGGCTGCGAGGGCCTACTCTTGCACGAATTTTATGCATTGAGCCTCTAGTAGATTTATAAGAAAGAATAATTCATCTTCCACATGTACACCCCTTTCAAATAACATTGAAAAAATACTATTTTTCTTATTAATACCAACTAAAGGAAGTCCAGAATCATCAAAAAGACTCCTTAGAATGTCCTACTAGAACCCTCAGAAGTCCATGGCTCTTCCTCCTCCTCCTCCCTAAATAATATATACTTCCTGATAATAATATCTAATACTTACATATTATTTCATAGTACAAAGTGCTTTTACTACCATACTCTCAACTCATCCTCGCAACAATTCTATGAGGAGGTATTATCAAATCATTTTATATGTAAAGAAACTGAGGCTGGTATTTTAAATATTTTGCTGACCTAAAGCAATGCTACAAGCAATTAAAGAAAACTTGTACTTTCATTTGTAGCCTCTTTCTTCAGTGCCCAAGAGGAAAAATAGGAACATTACCCTCCCCTGGCTTCCACAAGAGATGAATTAGTCACTAACTGTTTTTGCTTTATTGATCTTACTATTAAATTTTCCTTATTCCCATGAAAATCAGTTATACAGATTATTTAAGCAAAGAGATCAGGCCAGCTCAAGAAGAAAAATTCCAAAACTATGAACAGCCACATTCAAAAGCTGTTGGCTAACATTCTTGTGTATAAAGCTAAAGAAAAGAAATTAAAACTTGCTCTCACAGGGAGCTATAAACATTACTGACCAAGTAGCACTTAGGTAGTTAGTTATGCATAGCTGACTTAGTTTGTACTTTTATTTTTTCTTCAATAATTTGTACTGTCTATTGTCTTCCCTACACCATTACAAATTCTGCAAAGGTCACATCTTAGGAAGGTCTATCTCCTGTAAATTCATATATAGTACCCAAACTAGAATGGACCACTAGACATGTTTTACTGACCCAGTAATCCATATAAACTGCCTTTCCCAAAATTAAAAATTATAATACTTTGAAAGTAATCAACAAGTTGGCATTCTTCCACAGAATTAGTATATATAAAATCTAGTCTCTAAGAAGCAAACACCAAAGGACACTTAGCACCTACCTTCATGCCAGGCACACATTTGATGGGCACTTACAAAGGTATGCCAAATGGATGGTAACTAAGAGCTTAAAATCCAATAAAAATCACTTAAGGCAGAATAAAATAACCAAGAACCAAGAGATGGGTAGAGAACTGAATAGGAAAAACAGCCAGTTGGAGTCTAAGGCAGTTCCACCCAAAGTCATGCTTGGTGTCCCAAAAGGGAACACTGGATTTAAGCACCTCATTACACCTACAGCGGAGACCTGTAGCCCAAGTGCATACACTAAGGAGGGGTCCACCAGACAGGTTTTCTCTTCCATGAGCATCTCAAGCAGCAGCAGCTCACCCCTTCCCCCCAATTACTCCACACCACCAACAGTGCTGAGGCCCAGCCACAGGGCTGCAGGAGTTAAGCCAAGTAGTACTAAAAGTTTTTTCTGGCACAAGCTTAAACCGATTAGTTTAGGTTACAAACACAACTGCAAGATTCCACTACACTGATGAAATTACTCTTTTTCTGCAAACTAAAAATAACCTATTTATCAAATCAAGAGCATTCCTCAAATATTTTTGTTCTTTCAGCAACTCAAAGTTCCATTTTCTCAAATACTTCATCTGGAGTGTTTTATTGGATCCAATTCTCCCCACATCCCCCCAGATTCCCCACTTCTCATCCCAATCCTATGAACACAGCAAGATATCTAAACCCCGTTCCTAACTTCAGCTTATAAAGTTTCTTTTCCAATAACAAACATGGACAAAGCTTTGTGGTTCTTGCCTTGTGCAAAGCCACAACTGGAAGACCGGCTGAGTTGCAGCAAAGAATAATGAAAAGCAAAATGAAAAAAATGAAGGACAAGACAGGGCATGATCAGGAAGTCAGCTAAATGCTTTTCATTCAGGCAGGAATGAAAGGAACCCCACCCACTTAGAATAGGGCATTCGGGTGAATGGTTTCCAGTACAGGCAAAGCCAGACTGTACTTTATCACCTTATAATACAGCCATCAAGCCTGCTCAGGGAGACTCATAATCAAAGAGCTCTGAACAGCCTACGAGAATCATTATGCTAAGGTTGAAGTGGCAATTTCAAGGGAAAACAACTCACATAAGTTAAACAAATCAAACCTCTCAAACCTCAACTGCAGATTTTCTAGTCATGAAGAGTTGAAGGGGGCTCAAATCATACCACTAGGAAGTTCCAAGGAAGCTTGAATTCCTGTTCTCAGTAGCTCTCCCGGCCTGGAAAAGCCAGCACTCTTTTCCAAAGGTGGAACACTCTGAACTTTGAACTTCCTTATAGTAGTCCCTTGTTCCTTGAAATAGCATCAGAAGAATGCCACAATACTGTGCCACCTCATATCAGCGATTCTGACCCTTTTTCATCTCATGACACACATAAACTAGTTAGTAAAATTCTAATTTAAAAAAATAGGTATTTTAATTCGTTCATACTGGACAGCTATTGTGTTGGCTGCTCTCATTTTTTAATTGACAATCTAAGGGAAATAAATTATTCCCTCACCATTCAGGTATTGTATGTTTTAAAAATTCTTGTGGCACAATAGTTGAAAATCACTGTCCTATACAGATCTAACAAAGCATTTGCTAGTCTAGAACAGTTACTTGAGATACACATTAACATACTTCCCACAACTTCCAAGACTTCAATAACCTTTATTTTTAATCGTTTACCATCTGTTTAAGACAAAAGAAATAAAAAACCTGGCTTATTTATACAAATCACACTCTCAAAAACATTACTCCTACAAAAAAAAAAAATAAAAAATAGCCTGAGACCACCCAAGGTGTACTGTGGTAGCAGTTCTAATGCAGAATCTATTCTGTGTGTCAAAGCAAACTGCAAGCTGTGGCCATTCCTGGATTCATGAAATCAAAGAGAATCAGAGCTAGAGAGATCCCTGGATCAATTATCATCCAGTCCAGCCTTTCACTTTAAAGATGGGGGAAATAAGGCCCAAAGAGAGGAAATGGAAACTTGAAGCAAAATTGGGCCTAAGACTTAGAATCCAATCCACTCAAGCCTCTTCTGCCACACTATACCTCTTGTGAGAATAAGTTTACTAGAGTAAAGTGACTAAGGAAGAGGAGAGGAAAGAAAATACGTATACAAGAAAGTTTATTCTTGTATACAAGAAAGTTTATTCTTGTATTGTTATTTATTTTACTAGAGGCCCGGTGCACGAAATTTGTGCATGGGGGAGGGGGGTCCCCTCAGGCCAGCCTGCACCCTCTTCAATCTGGGAGCCCTTGAGGGATGTCTAACAGATGGTCCGACATCCCTCACAATCCAGGACTGCTGGCTCCCAACTGCTTGCCTGCCTGCCAGCCTGATCAACCCCTTACCACTCCCCTGCCGGCCTGGTTGCTCCCAAATGCCCTCCCCTGAAGGCCTTGTCCCTCCCAACTGCCCTCCACTGCTGGCCCAGTCACCCCTAACTGTCCTCCCTTGCCAGCCTGGTCCCCCACAACTGCACACCCCTGCAGGCCTGATTGCCCTTAACTACACCCCCTTGCAGGCTTGGTCACCCCTAACTACCCTCCTCTACAGACCTGGTTACCCCTAACTGCCCTCCCCTGGTCCCTTCCAACTGTCCTTCTCTGCTAGCTATCTTGTGGCAGCCATCTTGTGTCTACATGGGGGCAGCCATCTTTGACCACATAGGGGCAGCTATCTTGTGTGTTGGAGTGACGGTCAATATGCATATTACCCTTTTTATTATATAGGATTATTTTCCATATGAACAACTGTAAACCTACTTTTGCCCCACCCTGTACTTGGTACCGTTCCAAAAGACCAACTCCTTGTGAACTCTCCTCCTCCTCTGCTGCTTTGCAGTGTGACTCAGGGCCAGTTATTGTTCCTCCCCATCTGCCTTAATTTCAAGAGTTATTTTAAATTTTACCTAAGTTCTACTAAAAGAAAGATATAAATTGCCGTTCACACCCTAATAGGGCCTCCCAAATACTGGAAAGGCAAAGTCAAAAACAACCAACAGCATAAAATGACTACAAGAAACCTCTGAACAGAAGAGAGAACATTCTTTGGGAGAAAGGGAAACATTTATCATATTTTCTTCTATAATTAAAAAAAAAACAACACTTTTTAAAAAATTTATTGATTTTAGAGAGAGGAAGAGAGAGAATATTGATTTGTTGTCCCATTCATTTATGCATTCATTAGTTGATTCTTATATGTGTGCCTTGACCAGGAATTGAACCCACAACCTTGGCATATTGGACCAATGCTCTAACCAACTGAGCTACCTGCCAGAGCCAAAAGGGGCACATCTTTTTAAATATATATATATATATAAACACACACACACACACATATATATACACACACACATACACACACACATAATATATATATACACACACACACACATATATACACACACACACACACAATACATATATATATATATATATATATATATATATATATATATATATATATATATATATATAGAGAGAGAGAGAGAGAGAGAGAGAGAGAGGGAGAGAAGGGGGGGGGGGGTAGGGAGAGAGAGGACACCAATAGGCTGCCTCCTGCATGCCAACTACCGGGCATCAGGCCCAACACCAGGACAGGTACCCTGACCATCAAACCAGCAACCTTTTGGTGCACTGGACGACGCCCAACCAACTGACCCACACCAGCCAGGGAGAAAAGGGCACTTAAAAAAAAAATGACTCAAATGGATGGCCCCATTGAAGGAAGCCACATTTCCAGGCTTCATAGTCTAGTACCAAGGCCTTGGAGAAAATTTCATTTCTCTGAATTTTGGTTTCTTTAACAGTAAAATAAAAAGTATGCACTTTCATTCATTATAAGGCCCTTCCAGTTTCTAAAAGGTTCAACCTCTTTACAAGAAAGGAAGATAGTAGTCCTAACAGTATCCAAAAGGCAAGGTACTGAAGTCTTAAGCTTAGCTACTGGCCTGGAGATGGGTCCTGGGAGATAGACTTCCTAGCTACTAGTCTTCCCACAACCTGACGATGACCATCCGTGGTACCAACGAAATTAAACATGGGGGACACAGTGCATACTTCCTTCAACAGTGTGCCCACCCTTAAGGATCTGGTTTGACCATCTGCAGATGGTTTAAATTTGCCCTCCCTTTCTTTGCATCAAATTAATATTTATTGATGTCTATTATTAAGTATATTAAACACCTCAATATCTTTATTCTGTTTTCTCTTTTTTCTTTTTTAAATATATTTTATTGATTTTTTATAGAGAGGAAGTGAGAGGGATAGACAGTTAAAAACATCAATGAGAGAGAAACATCGACCAGCTGCCTCCTGCACACGCCCCACTGGGGATGTGCCCGCAACCAAGGTACATGCCCTTGACCGGAATCGAACCTGGGACCTTTCAGTCTACAGGTCGATGCTCTAGTCTAACCACTGAGCAAAACCAGTTTCGGCTGTTTTCTCTTTCATTTAGCATTTTGCATATTAGAGAAGTAAAGACCTATGAAAAAAATTTAAAACCTTAAACACAATAACTAGAATTTTCAACTAGCAGAACACACACACAAAAAAAAACTATTGAATATAAGCAAATTTTTTTCTAAAGCATCATCAGTCTATATAGCCAATTCAGCATTCTCCTTTCAAAGGTTGCTCCTTCCTACGGATATGGCTGATGGTGAAAATGCAAAATAATAAAAGCAAAGAGGACAATAGTTTTGTTTTCTGCTGACTTATCAATACATCTTTGGAAGCTACAATGTAACCGAGATTAAAGCCAAGAATTAAATCAAGCAAAAGGAAATGCAAGCTCCAATGGAAATTATGAAAAGTAATGAATCTTAAATAAGCAGGTACTTGCCTGCCCACCCACTAAGCCTGGGATAAAAATTATTTCTATCAACAAGATTACAAACAGTAATTTTCAAGCTTCAGTATGGATATGGAATAACTTGTTAAAATTTAAGGTACCATCCTCAAATATTCTGATTTATTGGACCTGTTGTAGAGCCCATAGATTCACATTTAAGTTCTGATATAATCCAAGACTATATACTACTTTTCAAAGTACTATGTGTGGTGAAGGGAGAATTGTTAAGTCTCCTGGATACCTAAATGTTTATTTTCTGGAGTGGTGTAACCTCTACTGTATGTCCTAAAGATAACATGAAGGCTGATTTTCAACTGTACCAGACCCACTCCCTCCCTACAATAGACACTTGAGAATTAATATGGGCAAATTCCAATCATTTAACAAGGAAATCCTCTCCTCCACCACCCCCTAAAGCAACTTGTGAAGTCCTCCACCACTCTTCCTACAAAAGACCCTCCTAAAGGGGGTGAGTGGAAAGAGATCAACCAAAGAACTTGTATGCATAACCCACAGACACAGACAATAGGGGAGTGAAGGCCTGAGGCAGGGGGACTGGCTAGAAGGGGTCAATGGGAGAAAAAAGGGGACATATATATACTTTCAATAATAAAGATTTAAAAATAAGTAAAGGGTTACTTAAAAATCCATCATTTGATGTGCTGAGGGGTGAGAACGGCCTGGGAGAGGTCAATGGGGGGGGGGGGGGGGAGAGAAGGAGATATATATAATACTTTAAAGTTTTTCATATTGTTTAAACTGAGTTTAAACAATAAAGAATTTTTTTATTTTTTTTTTTAAACATCATCACTTGGGCTTCCTTTTTTAGAGGGTCACTCACTGGCTTTATTCTGGCTCTGTTCATTTGTTACTTCTCAGAGAAGTCTTCCCTATCATCCCTAAGTGAGATCCTCTCTAAAAATAAGCATATATACCCCAGCCCCAAACAGTGTGGCTCAATTGATTAGACATCATCCTGTGCACCAAAATATTGCCAGTTTAGTTCCTTGGGGCCAGGATGCAGCTCAATCCCTGATAGAGAGTGTGCAGGAAGCAGCCCATCGATCAATGTTTTACTCTAACATCAATGTTTCTTTAATTTCTCTCTCTCAAAAAATTAAAAATATTAAATAAATAAATAAAATTAGTAAAAATAAACACCCTGAAAACAAGAGGTTAAGGATTGGCTTAGCGATAAACCCGTTCACGCCGGAGAGTGTCTCGGTCAGACCCGGCCGCTCGACAGGACTCTGAGGAAAACCTACCACTAGGTGGACGCCCGTCTGTCATCATGGGTAAAGGAGACCCCAATAAGTCGTGAAGCAAGATGTCCTCGAATGCCTTCTCCGTGCAAACCTGCCGGGAGGAGCACCAGAAGAAACACCCCAACTCTTCCATCAATTTTTCCGAATCCTCCAAGAAACGTTCAGAGACATGGAAGACCATGTCTGCAAAGGAAAAGTCCAAGTTCGAAGATATGGCAAAGAGTGACAAAGCTCACTATCACCGGGAGATGAAAAATTGTTCTCCCCCAAGGGGACGAGAAAGGAAAGAAGAGATCTCAGTGTTCCTAAAAGACCTCCATTGGCCTTCTTCCTGTTTTGCTCTGAACATCGCCCAAAAATCAAAAGTGAACACCTTGGTTTATCCATTGGGGATACTGCAAAAAAACTGGGTGAAATGTGGTCTGGCCAATATGAACAAAAAGCAGCTAAGCTCAAGAAGAAATATGAAAAGGATATTGCTGCATAACGTGCCAAGGGCAAACGTAAAATGGGTAAGAAGGGTCCTGGCAGGCCAAGTAGCTCAAAGAAGAAAAATGAACCAGAAGATGAGGAGGAAGAGGAAGAAGATGAAGAATAAAGGCTGTCCTGTAACGTGTGTGTGGAGTATGTGTGTGTGCTCTCAGGCAATTGTTTTGCTAAGAATCTGAACAGAGCCCTAGCTGGTTTGGATCAGTGGATAGAGAATCAGCCTGCAGATTAAAGGGTCTTGGGTTCGATTCCAGTCAAGAGCACATACCCGGGTTGTAGGCTCGATCCTCAGTTGGGGGCATGCAGGAGGCGGCAGATCAATGATTCTCTCTCATTGTTGATTTTCTCTCTCTCTCCCTCTCCATTCCATTCCTCTTTGAATCAATCAATATATTTCTTTTTAAGTATGTGAATTCAAGTGCATCTCAATATTAGCTTTAGTATAAAAACTGTACATATTTTTGTATAACTGGTATGATTCTTTGTAGAGAAAATGCTTTTATAAAAAAAAATGCAGGTTAGCCCTGACTGGTTTGGCTCAGTGGATAGTGTCAGCCTGTGGACTGAAGGGTCCCATTTTCGATTCCAGTCAAGGGCATGTACCTTGGTTGTGGGCACATCCCCAGCAGGGGGTGTGCAGGAGGCAGCTGATCGGTGTTTCTTTCTCATGGATGTTTCTGACTCTATCCCTCTCCCTTCCTCTCTGTAAAAAATCAATAAAATATATATATATATATATATATATATATATATATATATATATATATATATTTTTTTTTTTTTTTTTTTTTTTTAATGCAGACTGTAGCTTTTTGAGGGGCTACTACATGAATTTTGATGTTAAATGTTTCTAAATATTTAATGGTTTCTTTATTTCTTGTGCATGGTAGCACAGCAAACTCATAGGAATTAGTATCAATAGTATTTTTTGGGTTTTCTAGACTGTTGCATTTTGAGTGGTTTTTTTATTTTGTAATAAAATTATGTATATTAAAAAATATAAACACTCCTTCTCTAACTTGCTACTTGCCTCTCCTATTTTATTTCTCCCATGGTACTTAGCATTACCTGAGATTTTATCTTTATTTGCACTCTCCCTCACTAGACTGTAAGCTCTACAATATCAGAAAGAGGCTTTCCACCACTACCACTGTATTCCTGGTACCCAGAAACACACCTAGCAAGCATGCAGTAGGTGCTCCATAAATGTGTACAGATGAATCAAGCTCTACTTCAACAAACAAAGTAAGTTCTTGATCTTTTCATCCTATCCTATTCAGTTCACCTGCCACACTCACTGTCATCGAACATTTCACCCTGGGTGGCAAGTCTTCTTTTTGATGGTTACATCATTCAGAAAACTGAATCCAGGTGCCAACCCAGAGAGGCATCCTGCCACCTGATTTCACTACTCGGTGGTAACCTGAGATTCTCCCCCCTCAACTAAACTGCACTAGAGGTTTAAAAGTCCATCCTACAAATATTTCCAAATGACTTATACATACTGAATAGGTATGCCTTGGCTTCTACTATAATATGTGAGGAGTCAAATACAATGTTGGCAAACACCCGAGTGAGAACTGCAAGTTTCAACAAAAGCAGAACATAGTATGTTGGCAGCCAATATCACTTCACTCTATTCTGTATTGAGTCAGCCAAACACTTTCTGTCAAGACTCAGCTAACTCTCACCACACACAAATACTTGTCTATTCATTTGCTTATCACAATAATCCTACATAATAAAAGGCTAATATGCAAATCAACCGAACGCCAGAATGTCCCACCGCTATGATACCCACTGGCCACCAGGGAGCAGATGCTCAACGCAGGAGCGTGTCAGTGCGCTCCCACAGGGGGAGTGCCACTCAGCCAGAAGCCCTGAGCCAGGCTCCCGTCTGGTGAGCATAGTGGCATCTGGTGAGCACAGTGGTAGTAGCAGGAGCCTCTCCCGCCTCCGTAGCAGGTGGACATTGCCCAAGGGCTCCGGACTGAGTGGGGGCAGGCCGTCCTGAGGGATCCCCCTACTCCACCTCCACCCCTATTCCCCCTCCCCCGAGTGCATAAATTTCGTGCACTGGGCCTCTAGTATCTTTTAAAGCACATACTATACTTTATATATATCACCCTAATCCTCATAACAGTTCTTCCTACAACATAGGTATTATTATCTCCATTTTATAGATGAGGAATTTGAAGCTCCAAGAAGTAATTTGTAAGTAATAAATAAACAGCAGGCTGGGATTCAAACTCATGTCTATTTGAGTTTAAATTCTTCCTTTTTTTCATTGTAACACTTTCATTCCTAAGGCTCTGCCATCACCCATCACCTGTGCTACACCTGCCATACAAAAGACATCTGATAAATGTTTACTGATTCCAAGAGTTAAATAAAATATTTTAGTTCAAATGCAAGAATCTGCCTAAGATGAAATTCTTTAGTCCAATTTTAGTTTTAAAACAAAAAATCAAATTCACTCAACTCACTTTGAATAATAATAAGTATTGGAAAATATAGCCTTTTCAATTAAAAAAAAAATGGGTTTATTCCAAAATGGAACCTATCAAAATATAATGTATTACTATAGAAATGTGGATATAAAGCAAGTGAAACTACAAAAGCAATGTTGTTTAATGCACTAAGAGGTGGACATGAAGTAAAATCTGAACTCAAGTTGCCTCCCCAACTAACAATGGTACCCCAGCCCTAACCGGTCTGGCTCAGTAAATAGAGCATAGGCCTGTGGACTGAAGGGTCCCAGGTTCGATTCCAGTCAAGGGCATGGACCTTGGTTGTGGGCACATCCCCTGTAGGGGGTGTGCAAGAGCCAATTGATCAATGTTTCTCTCTCACTGATGTTTCTAACTTTCTATCCCTCTCCCTTGCCTCTCTGTAAAAAATCAGTAAAATATATTTTAAAAAAGAAAAAACCAATGGGTCCTAAAACTCAAATGTAATAATGTCTTTAAACACACTTCATAAACTGTAAAGTGTTATACAAAGATATTAGTGTAATTTGAACTTTGATGACAGAATAAAAGCCTAATGTAAGATTCATCTTATAAGATCAACATTATTAAAAGTCCCAAATATATCTGCATCATTAAAAGAGGTAAGTGTCCTAAACTCCAACTAGTTTATCCTTAAAAAAGAGGATGTGGCTTACCCAATTATGAATCTTTTTATGTCTAAGTCCCATTTCTCCAACTACATTATAAAGTTTCTTGATGGCAGATAACTGAGATATAAACATCAATATATTGTTTTTTTGTTTGTTTGTTTGTTTTTTAACATTTTATTGATTTTTGTACAGAGAGGAAGGGAGAGAGATAGTTAGAAACATAGATGAGAGAGAGAGTCATCAGTCAGCTGCCTCCTGCACACCCCCTACTGGGGATATGCCCGCAACCAAGGTACATGCCCTTGACCGGAATCGAACCCGGGACCTTTCAGTCCCCAAGCCGACGCTCTATTCATTGAGCCAAACCGGTCTCGGCAATATATTGTTTTGTTTTGAGAAGAATTAACAATAATCTCACCACAAGAAATCGGGGTAATGGCAAGGAGACTGAACTCTTCTATCTCCACATAATAATTCCCTCCTTTGCCGAAACCGGTTTGGCTCAGTAGTAGAGCATCGGTCTGTGGACTGAAAGGTCCCAGGTTCGATTCCAGTCAGGGGCATGTATGTTGGTTGCGGGCACATCCCCGGTAGGGGGTGTGCAAGAGGCAGCTGGTCAGTGTTTCTCTCTCATCGACGTTTCTAGCTCTCTCTCTCCCTTCCTCTCCGTAAAAAATCAATAAAAATATATTTAAAAAAAAATAAAATAAAATAATTCCCTCCTTTCATGCTGAGGAGCTTATCCATTCAGAACAGTAGTTGCCAGGTCTATAAAATGGGTTGATAAGAGTCCAGATAATTTCTTCCAGCTATAAAAGCTATGATTCCTAGGGACAGCCAAAAAACACTATCAGCATAAGCCTATATATTGGCTTAGTCCTCCACAGCTAACAAGAACTAAGCAGACTACAGAAAAAATCTCAATAATCTTAAATAAAAGACTATTAGTATATATAGCATTGGTCCTAATTAATGCCATAAAAATGCATTTTATCAATGAGCTTGGTAGGGAATGATAAAATATTTTTACAATCAGTGGGATATGAATAAGTAAAAGAGGTGAATTAATGAGTGAAGATTTAGCTAGTTGGTTAAGAAGTTATTGGAATTATGTATAAGAAAATCTCATCATTAGGCTCACCATTATTTTTAGCCCTCAAACATAAATGAGCATTGCCCTATCAAAATTCAGATTATAAAGATAACAATGAGATTTGCAATCTTACAACACATTTTAACATCAGCATAGCCTTTTTTCTTACAGTTTCAACATTTCCCCCAATCCACCTCTCAACAACAAAATCCTCCAACTACTCAGCATCTACTAAATAACAAACCCCACCCCATCACACTTCCTAAGGAAATAAGATCACTTAAAAGAATGTTTTCCTGATTCATTCGTTTTCTGCGTATGTTTCTATATCTATAAGCCATGTGCCAGAATCACAATTCAATTTTACACCTGCAAGTGATCAAGGCTGTTATAATTTCAAATAATAAAAGTGTACACACAGTAGACAATATATATTAGTTGAATATATACAGATATAGAATACAAGTGACCAAAATATAAATAAGATTTATGAGAAGTACCCACCGCAACTACAGACTAAAGTATGAGTTCTTTAGTCTGTGTCACTCAAAGCCCTGGCATGCTGGCCATTATCTTTTTTCCTTTTCTGGACAGACTGACCTATTCATTATTTCCTAAGTACAAACTCCTTCATGTTACACCTTTGCCCAGACATTTCACCTGCCTGGAATTACGTCCATCTCATCAAACCTATTCAAAAACAATTCAAATGTCACTTCCTCAAAAATGCCTTCCCTGACAATCCTAGCCGAAGTTGCACCCGCCTTCTCTCTTGTTACTCCCCACTGCAGTGGTCGACAAACCGTGGCTTGCAAACCACATGTGGCCCATCCTTTCTTCTTAAGTAGCTCTGGAGAGTTTGAGCTCAGAAGGATCTATGATGGGAAACCACAGAATTGCAGTGACAATATATATGAATAGAGCTTTCTAAGTTCACAAGTATTTTGAAAACACAATTTGGTTTTGGTTTTGGTTTTTTTAATATATTTTATTGATTTTTCAGAGAGAGGAAGAGAGGGGGATAGAGAGTCAGAAACATCAATGAGAGAGAATCATCGATCAGCTGCCTCCTGCACACCCCCACTGGGGATGTGCCCGCAACCAAGGCACATGCCCTTGACCAGAATCGAACTCGGGACCCTTCAGTCCACAGGCCGACGCTCTATCCACTGAGCCAAACCGGTTTCGGGCACAATTTGGCTTTTATTGCTGTTATTATTAAAGCAGATGTTAACAACTATAACCACAGCCACCAAAGTATAACTGATTCAGACAAGATCATTGGCAGATGCTAAAACCATTTGGTAGGAGAATAGGATATTCACCTTGTTTAAAAGTCACTCCACAAATTAGTTACATAGAACAGTAGTACCTTTACAATGGAGATCAAATTTACCATCAACATTAATGGGATAGACTAATATTATGTGCCTCCCCATATGACAGACAGAGCATCATCTATGCAATATTACTTACTAAAAATGTTTACACTGAATCTAAACATGATAAAACAATCCTACAAATCCAATTTGAAACTACACCATAAATTGACAAGTGGCAGTTTTTTACAGGTTAGTTGCAATGTGGAACCTGAAGCCACATACATTAACTTTTTATGTTTTGTTACATTAAAATCAATTGGTCTACCTTGCCCTTTGTTTTGGGGGGGGGGTTTTAATATATTTTATTGATTTTTTTACAGAGAGGAAGGGAGAGAGATAGAGAGCTAGAAAGGTCGATGAGAGAGAAACATCGACCAGCTGCCTCTTGCACACCCCCTACCGGGGATGTGCCTGCAACCAATGTACATGCCCTTGACCGGAATCGAACCTGGGACCTTTCAGTCTGCAGACCAACGCTCTACCACTGAGCCAAACCGGCTTCGGCTACCTTGCCCTTTGAATGGATCTTTTACCCAAGCATGATTTTATAAAATTATGCATTGATCATTTGGAATGCTAGTTCACTAAGCTGACAGATATGTGGATCTACTAAATGTTGACACATTTCATTGTCCAATATCAAAGGAATCACTTTGGGTCTTAGCCAGTTTGGCAGTGGATAAAGCACTGGCCGTGGGACTGAAGGATCCAGATTTTGGTCTAGGCACATGCCTCCGTTGCAGGCTTGATCCCTGGCCCTGGTCTGGGGGCATGTGGGAGGCAACTAATTGATGTTTCTCTCTCCTCCTCCTTTCCATTCTTTCTAAAAATCAATGAAGCCCAGTAAATGTGGTTCAGTGATTGAGCACTGACCTATGATTCTCTCTCATTGACGTTTCTATTTCACACAACTTAAGTGGTTATCTTAAAGACTATCTAGTCCAAATCACTTTTCAGATGAGAAAACCGAGAACTTGAAAAATTACATGATATGCCAAGGTCATACTATCTGGCTAAGGCAATGCTAGGTCTAAAACTCAAATTTCCCCAGTTCCTAGTCAAATATTCAACTACCTTTTGTATAACCCAAAGCTTCTAGAACTCCATAACTTCAGTATAACCTGTAGTATGGCAATCATTTCAATCAACATATATTCTTTCAGAGCCTCTAGTTCTACTATCTCACATATATGTAGGAATTGGGCAATGAATTCTAGGCATATAGATCCAAAAAAAATCAGAAAATATCTGCAAGTCATATATCTAATCAGATACTAGTATTCAAAATATACAGAGAACTCTTACAACTCAATAATAAAAAGACTTAATAGCCAGCTATAGCCAGTTTGGCTCAGTATATAGAGCATCAGCCTGTGGACTAAACAGTCTCAAGTTCGATTCCAATCAAAGGCATATGTCCACTGAGCCAAACCAGGTAGGACTGCATTAATATTGTTACTAGAGGTCCCAATGCATGAAGATTCCTGCAAGAATGGGCCTTCCTTCCCCTGGCTGCCGACACTGCCTTCGCTTCAGCCTGGAGCCGCCTTTCCACCTCCCATATATTGCTATAATTCACATAATATTATCTATCAGCTGCCCAGAGGCCTGGGACAGTGCAGAACACCTGCATTGTCACCACGGTGACAATGCAAGCATCCCACCCCACTTGCCTGTGTATGCAAATTAACCCACCGTTTTATTGGGTTAATTTGCATGCTCACTCCTGATTGGCTGGTGGGCATCACAAAGGTACAGTCAATTTGCATCTTATGTAGATAATCATTTGGTTACCTTTGTCACTTACATAAATTACTAGAGGCCTGGTGCACAAAATTCATGCTGGGGGGGTGGGGAGGAGGTGTCCCTCAAACCAGCCTGCACCTTCTCCAATCTGGGACCCCTCGAGGGATGTCTGACTGCCCGTTTAGGCCCAATCCTAATGGGATCGGGCCTAAAAGGGCAGTCACACATCCCTCTTACAATCCAGGACTGCTAGCTCCCAACTACTCACCTGCCTGCCTTCCTGATTGCCCCTAACCGCTTCTGCCTGCCAGCCTGATCACCCCCAAACCACTCCCCTGCCAGCCTGATTGATGCCTAGTTGCTCCCCTGCCAGCCTCTCCAACTGCCCTCCCTTGCAGACCTGGTCCCCCCTAACTGCCCTCCCCTGATGGCCGTCTTGTGGCGGTCATCTTGTGTCCACATGGGGGCAACCATCTTGTGTGTTGGAGTGATGGTCAATTTGCATACTGTTCTTTTATTAGATAGGATAATAGCATAAGAAGAGTGTTTATCTGTATATTCCTACTTAGAGGAAATGCCTTGCTCAATAATATTGAATTGAGACTCGGATGCATTAACCTTGTGCTGGTATTTCTCTTTTTCCTGAGAGGACATAAGTGAGAAGCTCACTTTTGTTTCTCTCTGTGTTTTAAAACAACCAAATAAAAATATATATTGTGCCCTGACGGATTTGGCTCAGTGGATAGAACATTGGCCTGCGAACTGATTTCAGTCAAGGGCACATGTCCAGATTGTGGGCTCAATCCCAAGTAGGGGGCATGAAAGAGGCAGCCAATCAATGATTCCTACTCATTACTGATGTTTCTATCTCTCCCTCTCCCTTCCTCTCTAAAATCAATAAAAATATGTTAAATTCATATGCAACAAAAGAAGTACAAAGTAGAAAAGTAGTTGCGTTATGGAGTCAGGAAAGGTTCCATAGAAGCAAAGATGTCTAAACTAGATTTTAACCCTTTGTACACCATAATCATCTAGAGATGCAAACCGGATGGTTTCTGTTTTGGATGTGTGGCAGTTAACTGATTAAAGAATGAGTAAAAGTCCTCTCCAGCAGAGAGAGAGAGAGAGAGAGAGAGAGAGAGAGAGAGAGAGAGAGAGAGTGTGTGTGTGTGTGTGTGTGTATGGCCCAGTGCACGAAATTTGTGCACTCCAGGAGGGGAATCCCTCAGCCCAGCCTGCACCCTCTCAGTCCAGGAGCCCTGTGATCAATCACCCCACAGAGAAAGGCTCCGCCCACCTGCCACAGCACGGCCAGCCAGACAGCCTGGGCCTCCCTCTGCAGGCAATCAATCGCAGAGCTCCCTCTGACCCCCGATCCATCGCCCCGCAGAGTGTGGCCTATGCCTCCCTCTGCAGGGGCAATCATGGGGCGATGGCAAGGGCCCCTAACCAATTGCATCACACCCACCTTGGCTGGCCTGGCGCCAGTGTGTGTCATAGCATTTTCTTCCTTTCGTCTGGAAGGTCATTCGGTTTTTGGTCAATTTGCATATTATGCTTTTATTATTATAGATTATTATAGATATACTGAAGGCCTGGGGCACGAATTAGTGCACAGGTGGGGTCCCCAGGTAAGCAATCAGGGTGGTCTTGCCCAGTCCCAAATGGGCCTTAGAGGGGTTGGGGGGTAAGGGGGGACTACAGGAGGTTGTATAAATAAATACATAAATAAATACATAAATACATAAATAAATAAATATTTGTATGGATTTCGAAGAGGAAGGGAGAGGGAAAGATAGAAACATCAATGATGAGAACCACTCCCTCCTGAGGATTTAGCCTGCAACCGAGGCAGGTGCCCTTGACCAGACTCAAACCTGGAACCCTTCAGTCCACAGGTTGATGCTCCATCGACTGAACCAAGCTGGCTATGGTCTAATATCCCAATTTTAATGAGGAACTCAACTTCAGAAAGGTAACAGCTCACAGCATTATATCTATGCATTCTGTTCAATGTCAGAAATTTAAACTCAATTAATCCTTAAAACAGCCCTAAGAACTAGGTATTATTAGTACTTCTACTTGTAGATAAAAAAAACACTGTGATTCAGGGAGGTTAAGCAATTTGGTCATAAACAGCAGAACTAGGAATTAAATCCAGGTCTGCCTGATCCTAAAGTTCTCTTCCAGTAGATGTAATTGCTTCATCTACCCTTAATCATTATTCAGTCTGATTCAATATGCTTCCATTCTTATACTCTGCATTTCTACTGACTAGTGGTAGTAGTCTCTTGCCTGGACAGGTACAATACACCTTTGCTAAAGACATTATTTCTGTGTACTAGGCCTTAGGAAAAGCTAACAGCTAGAGAAATACTAGCCAAGAAAAACTCCAACACAAAGTGACTGCTTCAAAAACTTTTCTCTTCAGGTTTTTCCAAAGGGTAGAAGAGCCTCCAATGCTACAGCAGACTAGCCTAAGGAAGAGATGCAAAGAAACCTTTTCATCAAAGAAAAAATGGAAAGGGCAAGTCTGGCCAAGTTCTGTTTACAACAATGCAGAGATCATGCAGAACACACTGCAGCAAAAGCAGGTGCTGGCGGACATCTGAGCGCCATCAAGCCGCATGAGACCATTAAAAAAAATAATAAAAAGCTAGAAGTACTTCGATCCTAAAACTGCCTCTAAACAACTGCAAAAAATTGACATGGGACAAAAAAGTGGAATTCAATGGAAGCAGTTCAAGAGTTAAATCCATGAAACAATTCATTTACCCTTTTCCCACATAGAACAGGTAAGCTTTTTTCTCAGTTCCCAGCAAATCCAATACCCTTCAAATGCTGTTTCTCTTAGCTTTCTAGATGGCCTAGGAGTGGCGCAGCAAGCGACAACCTCCCCACTTCCTCTTAACAGCAGAAAGAGAATCAAGGAACCGAGGAACCAAGTAGCTGGGAGCAATCTTCCTTCTCATTCCATTCTCATTCCAAACACCACAGATTTGTCCTACTTACACAAGAGAAATAACTATTATGACACTCATCCCAAACCATTTTTTTTCTTTCAAACTAAAGTTAAATAACCTTTTAAATTTTAATCCATTAAATTGAGTTCTGATGTCCTTAGACAAGATCCTTCATGGATTTCTCATCTTTTAAATAGGACTAAATATGCTACACTCTAGACCAAGCATGTCAAACTCGCGGCACTTGGGCCACATGCCTAGTTTGTCTGGCATTTTGAGTTTGACATGCTTGTTCTAGACCCTATCTCTCTTACAAGAATGTTATTTGGCCGAAACCGGTTTGGCTCAGTGGTAGAGCGTCGGTCTGCAGACTGAAAGGTCCCGGGTTCGATTCCGGTCAAGGGCATGTACGTTGGTTGCGAGCACATCCCCAGTGGGGGATGTGCAAGAGGCAGCAGGTCAATGTTTCTCTCTCATCAACGTTTCTAGCTCTCTATTTCTCTCCCTTCCTCTCTATAAAAAGCAATAAAATATATTTAAAAAAAAAAAAAAGAATGTTATTTGAAGGATATGTTATTTAAAGTACTTAAAAAAGTTAAAAGCATAATAACAATAGCTAACATTGATTGTATGTTTACTTTGTGCCATCCTAAGCCCTTTGCATGAACTCATTTATTTCACAGAATACTATGAGACAGATACTATCTTGCACACAAGCCACAGCAGGATCAGGAGAAAGCGAAGGAACAGTAAGATGGCAAGTCAAACCAATTATTTACTTAATAGTCCACATGGTACAGAGCACTACAAAATGCACAGTGCCAACTTGCTCCACCCCTTCTCTACTAGTCAGTACAGGCCACAGATGAACACCAGTTGTTTAATCCAACAACCAGCCAAGTTTCAGACAAAATAGCCTTACCAGGCTAGATGGGAATAAACACATTTTTAATTTCTAGTCAAAGAACAGAGTGCTCAATGAGGAAGGTGATCAATAATTTAATGATTATAGAGATTAAGAAAAAGGATATGAAATGTCTGACTACATGGGCATTGGGTCTTTTTTTTTTAATATATTTTTATTGATTTCAGAGGGGAAAGGAGAGGGAGAGATAAAAACATCAATGACAAGGATCATTGATTGGCTGCCTCCTGCACACCCTCCAATGGGGATGGAGTTTGCATGTGCCCTGACCTCGAATCAAACCGTGACCTCCTGGTTCATAGGTCGATGCTCAATCACTGAGCCACGCCAGCCAGGCCGGCATTGGGTTTTTTGATAGGGCTTTTACAGTCAAGTATTAAAGAACATAAATAAGAAGGGAAAGGTGTTAAAGAATGAGTGTAAAAGAAAAAACTGTATACAAATGCACTTTTTTTTAAAAATATATTTTATTGATTTTTCACAGAGAGGAAGGGAGAGGGATAGATAGCTAGAAACATCGATGAGAGAGAATCATCGACCAGCTGCCTCCTGCACACCCCCTATTGGGGATGTGCCTGCAACCAATGTACATGCACTTGACCGGAATCGAACCCGGGACCCTTCAGTCTGCAGAATGACGCTCTATCCACTGAGCCAAACCGGTTTTGGCCAAATGCACTTCTTGAAAAAAAATGAAAAAAATAAGATGGCAATAATTCAGAGACAGAAAGACAGAGGGATTTTATTTGTTTTAGAACAAACAAGACCTCAGTGTATTTATAATCTGAAAGGAAGGACTCAATGGAGAGTGAAGTAAAGATGAAAGAAAGATAGTAATTGATAAAAGTGAGGTACTAGACAAAATAGATACTACGGGATGGTTCAGAGAAGAAAAGTGATCCATGTGGATCCTGAAAGTCACTGAACAAAAGTAATGAAAATGGAGAGAGCAGATGGTAGGGACTTTGAAAAATTAGGAGCCATGCATAAATGGAAAGCCAATGAGCTAAAAGCCAGTGGACTAGAAATGCACTGATTATTCCCTGCTGTCCAAGGAGTCAGTCCTCAACCAGCAAAAACAGGAATAATATTTATTATTCATTAGAGAAAAGGTCTTGTTTTCTTTCCTTTTTTAATTTAACTTATTTAGGGGGGGAGAGGGTAAGAGGGAGAGAAACTTCTATTTGTTTTTATGCATTCATTGGTTGTCTCTTGTATGTGAAACGTTGGCATATCAGGACTATGCTCTAACCAACTTAGTTACCAGGCCAGGGCCTTGTTTTCAACTATGAGTTAGGAGATAGATGAAATGTTGGGAGAAATGATTAAGAACCTAAGGCTTTGCTCACATTTGTACACAGGTTCTAGCCGACCCAGTTGGTAAAGGAACATCAGGAATGAGGCAGAGAGGGGTGGGATTGAGTTTTATACTATGGAGATGATAGCAGCAGTTAGAACTTAGAAGCAATTATCAACAGCAAACACGAAGAGTAAGCTAAAGAATTTAATAACTGCAGGTGATGGGAGGAATGAAGAGAGCGGTGCATACCAAAAAAATGCTAGGTATCATGACATTGAGTTTACAGACCTAACTACATTTTCAAGTGGTATGGTCTTCAAATCCCAGAAGCTGGATCCTGAAACTTCCTTTAATTTTATTCGCCATGACCAGCAATTTGTTGAACTGTCTCAACAGTTTGTTGTTTGTTTTCTGAAGCAGACCTTTGTTTAGGATTTGTGGAGAACTCTACCAAAGGATAATGAGGGGCATTACCCAAAAAAGTAGTGAATGTCATTGACTAGAACTAGGGCCACAGACCAGACTTGGTCTTTTAAGCCTCCCCCCTTTTCCCACACTATCCCCACCCCCACAAACACAGGATAAGTTAAACAAAAAACTCCTAACATAACAAATGCATTCCAAAAATTCCTCTGCACTTACATAATTAGATTACCATCTAATGATAATGTTATTTATAAGGTTTACAACCTCCATAACTAAGAACTTACACAATGTTTAGTGGTTTGAAACATACTATTTTTTTTCCCAAATGAGTACTTCCAAAACAAAAGGAACCTTTTAACTTCCAGTTCAATCCCAAAGCAATTTTAGAAGACTCTCAACATATTTCAAATAGAATTGTAAAAACACATGGATATAAAGCAGTTAGCAGAAAATCTGAGGCAAAAGTCTGTCTTGCCCCCTTTTCCAACTTCCGATAACTAGTTACAAATGTCCCTTATCTTTACCAATCTCCTAATCTTTAAATCCTCTCTTCCTTTTTCAAAACTTCTCTCCAACATATTCATTGTTTTAGCGCCTAAATTCAGGTCCTGATAGTGTTCACACCTGAATTTCTACAAAAATCTTTAACTGGCCTCTTTTCCAATAATCTAATAAACCCTTTGATTACTTAATCTATAATTTCAAGTTTATCAAGTCACTGTTCAACTTACAAGGCTTCAATGGTTCCCAAATGTTGGCAAGATCAAGTCCAATTGCCTCAGTATATCTTTCAAGACTGTTCATAATCTGACTGATCATTATACCTCCTACTCCATAATCTAAATTCTATTAGGTCACAAAAGTATTCTCAAATCCAATCATAATCCAAGTTTACTTCCAATCTCAGTATCTTTGCTCATGCTTCTGCCCTGGCCTGGAAAACCAAACTCTTCCTTTCTGTCTATTCCAATCCTATCCATCCATCTTATTGTAAAAATCTGGTCCAAACTGCCTCTATGAAGACCTCACAGACTAAAATTCAGCCAAGACTAATCTATGTAAACAATTCTTTAAGATCCTGATTACTCAATCTCTTTGAAATTGAACTATAGTCTTTTTAAAATGTCTAACACAATCATCAGCTCTCAAGTTACCACAAAAAAATATTTTAGCACATATTTGAAAGTATATAATTTTTTAAAGTTATACTAATAATATTTCATCCTGGCTGGTTTGGCTCAGTGGACTGTCTGTGGACTGAAAGATCCCAGGTTCTATTCCAGTCAAAAGGCACATGCCCAGGTTGTGGGCTCGATCCTCAGTAAGGGATGTGCAGTAGGCAGCTGTTCAATGATTCTCTCATCATTGTTGTTTCTCTCTCATCATTGTTATTTCTCCCTCTCTCCCTCTCGCTTTCTCTCTGAACTCAATAAAAATATATTTTTTTAAAAATATGTTTTTGAAGAGTATCTCATATTTCACTGCAATACAGCTGTGGCAGAAAAATATCTTCTACATTCAACCAACTACCATCTACTCTTTAGCAGTCTTCCTATCCTAAGGAACATAAGCCAATGTTGACCTCATTTATTTAGGAAATAATGACCTTAAAGACACAGTTCATTAAATCGTCATGTGTTCTGGTTTAAACAATACAATGTTCATGAGCAAGACACACACAACAGTATGTTGATATCACAGGGAAATGGGGGTGGGTAGAGACTGAAGAGGGTATGGGGGAGATAAATGGCAATGGGAAACTTGACCTGGAGTGGTGAACACATAATACAATATACAGATAATGTATTATAGAACTGTATATCTGAAACTTATGTAATTTTATTAACCAACTAGAAATCTGGTACATGAATTTGTACACAGGTAGGGTCCCTCAGCCTGCCCTGTGCAATTCTGAAACTGACTCTCTGACACCCCCTGAGGGGTCCCAGATTTCAAGAGGGTGCAGGCCAGGCCAACAGTGCATGATTAAAACCGGGGAGGCAGGAGGTTGGCCAGCCAGGAAAGGACCACAGGAAGGCTCCAGGGCGTGTCTGGCCCATCTTGCTCAGTCCCGATCAGCTGGACCCCAGCAGCAAGCTAACCTATTAGAGCGTCTGCCCCCTGGTGGTCAGTGCATATCATAGCGAGCAGTTGATTGGCCTTAGCCTATCATTAGCATATTATGCTTTGATTGGATGAACGGCCGACTGGTCAACTGCACACTTAGCATATTAGGTTTTTATTATATAAGATGTCACCCCAATAAATTTAATCAAAAAAAGTCAGGGAGTGGGGGGAAGCAAGTTCAGGAGTCAAACCCTAGCTTGGCATTAACCAGTTGTATTGAATTTGGGCAGGCTTATGTTTTAAGGATTTTCATTTATTAAAATGGGGATAATAGCCGAAACTGGTTTGGCTCAGTGGTAGAGCGTTGGTCTGCGGACTGAAGGATCCCAGGTTCGATTCCGGTCAGGGGCATGTACTTTGGTTGTGGGCACATCCCCAGTAGGGGGTGTGCAAGAGGCAGCTGGTCGATGTTTCTCTCTCAACGTTTCTAGCTCTTTATCTCTCTCCCTTCCTCTCTGTAAAAAAATCAATAAAATATTTTTTTAAAATAAATAAAATAAAATGGGGATAATAAAAGTACCCCAAAAGGTTGTTGAGAGAAAAATTAAAGACATGAAAAGCACTTAAGTACAGTGACTGGCATATAGTTAATATAGATTTGTTATTAGTCTTCAGTAACTAAGAATTCTTAGAAATTTTCAATTGTAAGACTTAGCTAAGCTGCTTATTCATTGATTATTAGATACAAATTACTAAGATGGCCTAAATCAGAAATATAAACCCAGGTAACGAGGTAGATAGAACATTTGTGATAAAGCTGCTCTGGGGTTTAAAAAGCCAAAAATTAACTTCATTTATCTTGCTCAGGATTTAGCTTCTCCAGTTAATTGGAAACTGGATAAAACCAGAGATTTCTTTGTTTAGAAACAGAAAAATGATGCTCACTGTTCGATTTCTGGTCAGGGCACAGGCCCAAGATGCGGGTTTAATCCCCGTGCGAGGGCAACCGATCAATGCCTCTATCTCACATCAATGTTCCTCTCTCTCTCTAAAATCAATAAAAATATATTTGTAAAAATAGGAACCGTTAATTTTGTTGCTGTTGTTAATCCTCACCCGAGGATATTTTCCACTGATTTTTAGGGAAAGTGGAAGAGAAAAAGACAGAGAAACATCTATGTGAGATAAACACATTGATTGGTTGCCTCATCCATGAGCCCTGATCAGGGCCCAGGCCAGGGAGGAGCCTGTAGCCAAAGTACATGGAATCAAACCTGGGCATGCACGAGGCAACAATCAATTTTTCACTCTCAAATAGATGTTTCTCTCTTCTCTCTTTTCTCTCTCTCTCCCCCTCCCTCCCTCTCCCTCCTTCCCTTCCTCTCACTCTGTCCCTCCCTCTCTCTCTTCTTCCCTCCTTCCCTCCCTTTCTTCTTCTCTTCCTCTCTCCCTCTCTCCTTCTTTTCAAAATCAATTAAAAAATTAGTCCTAGCTAATTTTGCTTAGTGAATAGAGCATCAGCCTCCGGATAGAAGGATTCCAGGTTCGATTCTGGTTAAGAGCACATGCCAGGGTTGCGGGCTTGATCCCCATAGGGGGCATTCAAGAGGCAGCTGATCAATGATTCTCTCTCATCATTGATGTTTCTATCTCTCCTCCCTTCCTCTCTGAAATCAATAAAACTATATATTCTTTTAAGTCATTAAAAATTAAATATACTCTCAAAAACTTTTTTTAATAATGACTAATATTTACTACCTACCAACATTATGATCTAAGTGCTTTTGTACATTAAATTATTTAATCCCACAGCCACTATCACCATCTTAGAGATGAAAATATTGGGGCTAAGGCTATGAAACTGGAACTGTAGAGCTTTAAATAACCTTATTATAAGGCAAAGTGCTATTTAACCAAAAATGGTCAAAGAATGAGAATGACACAAATGAGTAACCAACTGTTAAAGAATTAGCATACAATAAAGCTTTACTTGAATAAAATGTGTGATTCAGAAATGTATTCCAAGATCCCATGATGCCTAGAAACCAACACTATGAACAATTCTATTGTGAATGTATAAAGTGTAGGAGACTGGGTTAAATACATACTAACTTTGTAATCCATTCTGAAAAGTGTCTTTTTGTAATAAATTCCCCATAGTTTATTATTTGTCTCTTCATATTTCAAAAGAAAACTTCTGATTCTACTTATACTTTTTTTTTTTTTTAACATTTTATTGATTTTTTACAGGGAGGAAGAGAGAGAGATAGAGAGCCTGAAACGTCAATGAGAAACATTGACCAGCCACCTCCTGCACACCCCCCACTGGGGATGTGCCCGCAACCAATGTACATGCCCTTGACCGGAATCGAACCCGGGACCTTTCAGTCTGCAGACCAACGCTCTACCACTGAGCCAAACCTGTTTCGGCTATACTTTTTATTTTAATCTATCTATATATATAAAAGGCTAAGTGTCTGTACGACTGGTATCTATGATGCACACTGACCATTGGGGGGGCAGATGCTCACCACAGGAGCTGCCATGACATGCACCAGCCATTTAAAAATACAGACCTGGCCCCAGAACAGCAGCAGCCAGAACAAGAGCATCAACGGCCAGCACTGGAGCAGCCAGACCTGGGGCAGTGGCAGCCAGGCCTGAGGCAGAGGCGGCCAAGCCCAGGGTGGCCAGTCCAGGAACACCCAGACACGGAGTGGCTGGGCCCGGAGAAGCCCGGCCCAGAGCAGCCGGGTTGGGAGCAGCCAGGCCCAGAACAGCAGTAGACAACCACGAAGAATCCAGGCTGGGAGCGGCCAGGCTCGGAGCAGCCGGGTCGGGTGCGGCCAGGCCCGGAGCAGCGGCGGCCAGGCTGGGAGCGGCCAGGCCCGGAGCAGCTAGGTCTGGTGTGGCCAGGCCTGGAGCAGCGGCTGCCAGGCTAGGAGCGGCCAGGCCCGGAGCAGCAGCTGCCAGGCTGGGAGCAGCCAGGTCCGGAGCAGCCGGGTCTGGTGTGGCCAGGCCCGGAGCAGCGGCTGCCAGGCTGGGAGCGGCCAGGCCCGGAGCAGCAGCTGCCAGGCTGAGAGCGGCCAGGCCCGGAGCAGCCGGGTCTGGTGCGGCCAGGCCCGGAGCAGCCGGGTCTGGTGCGGCCAGGCCCGGAGCAGCGGCTGCCAGGCTGGGAGCGGCCAGGCCCGGAGCAGCAGCTGCCAGGCTGGGAGCGGCCAGGCCCGGAGCAGCAGCTGCCAGGCTGGGAGCGGCCAGGCCCGGAGCAGCCGGGTCTGGTGCAGCCAGGCCAGGAGCAGCGGCTGCCAGGCTGGGAGCGGCCAGGCCCGGAGCAGCCGGGTCTGGTGCGGCCAGGCCAGGAGCAGTGGCTGCCAGGCTGGGAGCGGCCAGGCCCGGAGCAGCCGGGTCTTGTGCGGCCAGGCCCGGAGCAGCGGCTGCCAGGGTGGGAGCGGCCAGGCCCGGAGCAGCCGGGTCTGGTGCGGCCAGGCCCGGAGCAGTGGCTGCCAGGCTGGGAGTGGCCAGGCCTGGAGAAGCGGCTGCCAGGCTGGGAGCGGCCAGGCCCGGAGCAGCCGGGTCTGGTGCGGCCAGGCCCGGAGCAGCGGCGGCCAGGCTGGGAGCGGCCAGGCCCGGAGCAGCCGGGTCTGGTGCGGCCAGGCCTGGAGCAGCAGCTGCCAGGCTGGGAGCGGCCAGGCCCGGAGCAGCCGGGTCTGGTGCGGCCAGGCCAGGAGCAATGGCTGCCAGGCTGGGAGCAGCCAGGCCCGGAGCAGCGGCTGTCAGGCTGGGAGCGGCCAGGCCCGGAGCGGCCGGGACCGGAGCAACCGGTCCCAGAGCAGCCGGGTCGGGTGCGGCCAGGCCTGTAGTAGCAACAGCCAAGTCCAGAACAACTAGGTCGGGAGCGGCAGTGACCAGACCCGGAGCAGCTGGTTGTGGAACGAACCAGAGCAACAGAGGCCAGGCCCGGAGCAGCCAGGCCCGAAACAGCTCGCTCCTCGCCTGTACCTGCCCACGGCTGCCTCTCAGACATGGCTGGAAACTTTTGCGGGAACTTGAGGGTCTGCTGAATCAAGTGATGAAGGCTTAGATCTGGATGTGTTGAGTTAGTATAGCGCTGGGGTGTTGATCTGTAAGTGCCTTGGGTGGGGCCTGGATGAGGCTGGTTGACCTATTTGGAAATGTCTTTTGTGTGAAGTGTATCATTGGGCATGTGGAGGTATTATTGATATGAGATAATGCTAAGTAACAGATTTACTATCTGAAAAGGGATTTACTATCGGGGAAAGGGAGGGAGGAAGAGACTGAACATAAACTGTGCACCTATGGATGAGGACAATGGGGGATGGGGAGGGGGCGGAGGGTGGGGTGGGAACCTGGTGGAGGGGGGAAGAAATGAGGAACCTTTGTAATAATATGAACAATAAAGATTGATTTGAAAAAAAAAATAAAAAAAAATACAGACCTGGCACCACTCAGCTTCCCCGAAGTGGGACATAGGCCCTGCCACCACCCCAGAGCAACACCACACCAAATCACAGCCAACGCTGCCAAGACCCCCTGGTGCAAAATGCAGCCCAGCCCAGCCTGGAAAGGGTTGCTATGGGCACCAGTTATGACGTCACATAGCAACTATATCTTCTCCCTAGCAACTAGCATCCTTGGAGTTTCTTCAGCCCAGGAACCAGACTTGCTTTATAGTCAGGTGCACACATTTTACAGCTGAACCAAATGTGAAGCATTTTCCCATGCGTCATCTCATTTGATTGTCACAGAAGTCCTGGAGTAGGTAGACAGGAGACTCAGTAGAATCCTATTTTCTTTTCATCAGCAAGAAGCAAAGCACAATATTAAAATATCTTTTCTAATTAATTTCCTTTTAATGTGCACAAATCCGTGCATTGAGACACTACTAATAAATACGTTAAAAAGCAAATAGGCTGATTTCATAAAATATTTCTAGCTCATTTAAAGAAAAAGAGAATAGTAAGATTATAAAAGGTAACAAAATTATTCCAATATCTCTCAGAAACCTCCTAAGTCCCTCTGCCCCAATGTTTTCATTTTTAAAAATTTACTAAATTACATGCATATTAGCATAACCAATGGGCACAGATACTGGGACGGTGGGGGCTTGCCCTTGGGAGTGGGAATGGCGGGTTTGGGGGTCAATCGGGGAAAATGAGACATATGTAAAACTTTAGACAATAAAAAATAAAATAAATATTACTGAGCAAAAGAGAAAAAAAAGTTTCTAAATTACCCCAAAATCTTCTGATATTGTTTCTAAATTGCCCCAAAATCAGCAAAGTCAAAATGGCCCTGGCCAGTGTGGCTCAGTTGGCGGAGTGCAGTCCCATGCACACAAGTTCGATTCCCAGTCAGGGACATATCCAGGTTGTAAGCTAAATCCCCAGAACAAGGCAGCCACTCAATGTTTTCCTCTCATCAATGTTTCTGTCTCTATCTCCCTCTCCCTTCCTCTCTCAAATCAATAAAAACATTTTTTTAAATATATTTTATTGATTTTATACAGAGAGGAAGGGAGAGAGAGAGTTAGAAACATCGATGATAGAGAGTCATCGATCAGCTGCCTCTTGCACACCCCCTACTGGGGATATGCCCACAACCAAGGTACATGCCCTTGACCGGAATCGAACCCGGGACCCTTCAGTCCCCAAGCTGACGCTCTTAACCATTGAGCCAAACCGGTCCCGGCAATAAAAACATATTTTTAAAACAGTCAAAATGATCACTACTTAAAAATAAATAGTAGGCAACTAATCAAAAATATTTATCACTCAATTGTGCAATATGTTAAGCTAAACCATCTCAGTTACTAATTAAATTTGCTTAAAGTTCACACAAAATTAGTATATGCATTTAATAAAAGAGGAAGAATAACTACTGAGAGAGCTTACTGACACGTAAGAGAAGGTGACTATAAACAGGTTTAATTGGCTTAAATTTTTCATTGTTGACATCATAATAAAATGCCATTTATCAGAATAATTCAAATGAAATTACTTTCTAGTATCTCATTTCAGTTAATAACTCCAATCTGAAAGCATGAGAAGCACTGACTAAGCATCTTCCCAAGAAGACACTGTGCATAATTACTTTTTACCAATGACAGATTCCAAAGAAATATCTGCTTTGTGGTACTAGGACTGGAGTCTTGTACCTTCACAACCTAATAATTATAAAGTCACCTGAAGCAGCTGGGGCTCTCCCAGTCTTTGCATTAGAGAAAACACTAAACAGAATTCTAATAAAAAGAATCCATGTTAAGAAGCTGAGAAATTAAAATTGCTCCCTATACATAAACATCATTATGATCGATCATCAAAAACTCTACTGAGCCTGGCCAGCATGGCTCAGTGGTTGAGCGTCAACCTATGAACCAGGAGGCTTGGTCCCCATTGGGGGGTGTGCAAAGGCAACCAATCAATGATTCTCTCTTACCTTTAATGTTTCTATCTCTCTCTCCCTCTCCCTTTGTCTCTAAAATCAATAAGAATGTTTTTTAAATACTCTGCTGAGAATCTACTATGTGCAAAGCTCAGTGAAAGGAACTGAGAGGAATAATGGCTAAGACAAAATTATCTACTGATCAAGAAGATTCTGATCAAATTAGGTAAAGATACAAGATAGTCAAGTTATCTAAGAGTAGGATGGGTACTGGCATTACAAGCTGCAAGATTTTTAAGATCCAACTAGGTAGCTAAGACATGCTAGTGTGACTTACCAAAAACATAAGAGGTATCAGCAATTAATGTCACAATTTTTCAAAGTGAAGCTAACTATTATTGCAAAGCCAGGATAGACTTCAAAGAGGGGTAATTGAGCTGAGCATTGAAGGATGGAAAGATTAATTGGTTAAACAGCATAAGAGAAAAAAGGGACAAAAGATAATGGCAACAATGGTGTGAATTGGGCCAGTGGTGATTAAATATTTATAAATACCTACTATCTCAGTCATTGTTAGGTACTAGGTATACACTGGTGAACAAAACCGATGAGTACCCTGCTCCTGTGAAGTCCAGTAGGGAAGACAGATAATAATCACACAAGCAGATATATCATTACAAATTGTAATAGGCGCTAAGAAGAGAGGCAACAGGAAATACTAGTAACGGGAAAGGACTGGCAAAATAGGGATGAGGGAAAGCAACTCTGATACATAAGCTGAGGCTTAAAGAATGCAGCCATGCAGAAACCGGTCTGGCTCAGTGGACAGAGCGTCAGCCTGCGGACTGAAAGGTCCCAGGTTCGATTCCGGACAAGGGCATGTACCTTGGTTGCGGGCACATCCCCAGTAGGGGTGGTGCAAGAGGCAGCTGATCGATGATTCTCTCTCATCGATGTTTCTAACTCTCTATCCCTCTCTTTATCTCTGTAAAAAAATCAATAAACTTTATGAAAGAAAGAAAGAAAGAAAGAAAGAAAGAAAGAAAGAAAGAAAGAAAGAAAGAAAGAAAGAAAGAATACAGCCATGGCCTAACCGGTTTGGGTCCCAGGTTCAGCCGAAACCGGTTTGGCTCAGTGGATAGAGCGTCGGCTTGGGGACTGAAGGGTCCCGGGTTCGATTCGGGTCAAGGGCATGTACCTTGGTTGCGGGCACATCCCCAGTAGGGGGTGTGCAAGAGGCAGCTGATCGATGACTCTCTCTCATTGATGTTTCTAGCTCTCTATCCCTCTCTCTTCCTCTCTGTAAAAAATCAATAAAATATATTTAAAAAAATAAAAAAATAAAGGGTCCCAGTTTCGATTCCAGTCAAGGGCATGTACCTTGGTTGCGGGCACATTCCCAGTAGGGGGTGTGCAGGAGGCAGCTTGATTGATGTTTCTCTCTCATCGATGTTTCTATCTCTCTCTCTCCCTTCCTCTCTGTACTAGTAAAAAATCAATAAAATGTATTTTTATAAAAGAAAGCAGCCAGGTAAAAATCAGGGGAAAGAGTGTTCAAAAGAGAGCCAGCCTAAATAGCATCGTCCTGATATATTAAAGTTGTGGTTTCAATCTTTAGTTGGGACACACACAAGAATCAACCAATGAGCCAAAACCGGTTTGGCTCAGTGGATAGAGCGTTGGCCTGCGGACTGAAGGGTCCCAGGTTCAATTCCGGTCAAGGGCATGTACCTTGGTTGCAGGCATCCCCAGTAAGGGGTGTGCAGGAGGCAGCTGATGGATGTTTCTCGATATTTCTAACTCACTATCCCTCTCCCTTCCTCTCTGTAAAAAATCAATATATTAAAAAAAAAAAAAAAAAAAGAATCAACCAATGAATGCACAAATATATGGATGTTTCTCTCTTCCTTCTTCTCTAAAATCAATAAAATTTTTATAAAAGAAAAAGAGAAGGCCACCCATACAAAAGCCCAAAGGTATGAAAGAACTTGCTGAATTTAAAAGTAATAAGAAGCTACTGTGACTGAAGCATAATGGACAATGTGCTTAGAGGCAGGGGCCAGATTATATACAAGGCATAACAAGCCAAGATAAAATGTTTGCAGCCCTGGCCAGTTTGCTCAGTGATTAGAGTCAGCCTGCAGAGACAAGGGTCTCAGATTCAATTCGGGTTCAATTCCCTGTCAGGGAGATGGTCAGGATCAGGGACACATACCTCAGTTGCAGGTTCCCCAGCCCAGGTAGAGGCATGTGTGGGAGGCAACCAATCAATGTGTCTCTTTCCCTTCAATGTTTTTTTCTTCCTCTCCCCCCACTCCTCCTCCTTCTCTTATACTCTCTGGAAATCAACGGAAAAAATATCCTCAGGTGAGGATTAAAAAAAAGTGTTTGCATACTCATAAACATACCCTATATAATAAAAGGCTAATATGCAAATTGTCCCCTTGACCAGGAGTTTGACCAAGGGAGGGGCCAGCTGGCCGACCAACCACAGCCCCTCCCCCTGGCTGGCCCTGCACCAATCAGCGCCCTTCATCCTATGGGGGGAAGCCCCTCCTGGCAGATAGCCCAGCCCAATCACGGCTGAGCTGGCCAGACCCCACCCATGCATGAATTCATGCACCGGGCCTCTAGTTGTTGAATAAAAGGAGCCAGACCCAAAAGAATATATGGAATATGATTCCATTTTTACAAAAACAGATAAAACTGTCCTATCTGGTTTGGCCCAATGGATAAAGCATCAGCCTGTGAACTGAAGGGTCCCTGGTTGAGCATTGACCTATGAAATAGGAGGTCACATGCCAGAGTTGGGGGCTCAAACCCCAGGAGGTGGACAGGAAGCAGCCAAATAGATAGCCAATAGATAATTCTCTCTTAACACTGACTAGTGGCCCAGCATGCGAAATCGCGTGCATCAGGCTACCTGCCACCGCTTCCAAGGGAGCCAGCAGGGGCCAAAGCAGGCAAGCAGGAGTGCGCCACTCACGCAAGAGGGAGGTGGAAGGGAAGGGAGTCGCCATCAGGAGCTGGAGGAAAGGGGAAGAGGGACCAAGAGATGCTCCATGCATCTCCTGATGACTGGTTGCACATGCAGCCTTACCCACCTGCACACGCCTGTATTGGCTGTTATGTGTGAGGGTCTGATGACCATGTGCATATTAGCCTTTTATTATATAGAATGTTTCTATCTCTCTCTCCCTCTCCCTTCCTCTCTGAAACCAATTAAAATATATTTTTTAATAAAAAAAGAAATAGATAAAAATAGCAATGCCTAAACAGGTAAGCAATTCTTGTTGTTTTGGCTTATATTTTAATGTGGGATTTTCAGACACTTATTTTGCCCCCTCCCCCTACTCTTCCTTCTCCTCAACCCTAATACACCAAAGAGTGTAATAAAATAAAAAGACCCCAAACTTGAGCATCAATTATACAGGAGTTCAACTCAATGGTCTGCCCCTCACTAGCTTTGGCATAACTACTCTGAGCTCAGATCCCTCATATATAAAATGAGGAGGATAATGACTATCTCATAGAATTATTATTTTCTCCCTGTCATACCCAAAATACTGAGTTGGTGGACTGTTATTTTAATTTAATTATTATTTCCTAATGGTATATGGATGGTTGAGAAGTTTCCATTCTCAGGATTCACGGGTGGGAGAAGATGATTATAAAATAGGCAACATAAAGAAATAGAATGAATAAAGAGAAATAAGGAGTAAGAGGTAAAAAACTGAGTTTCTTTTAGAAGTGCAATAACAAGTTTCAAGCATTTCCTTAGATATTAACTTAAATGAAAGCAGACTGGGCAGGTTCAGTAAAGAGAAATTATGAGAAGGAAAAAATAAACTTAGGTCTTCCCAGCAAGACACAATTTCTACTTAATGTGTTCCCTTTGTGGAATATTAGCTAAAACAGGTTAGAGGTAAACTAAGGATATTCTGTCACAGGTGGAAGGGCAGGTCTTTAATTATTTTACAGCATCCCCACCCTGAAGAACTATTTGAACAACCATAGTCTGTAAGTGCTTCTTAAGGATGGCCAAAGATGTTCTATATTTCAGGAGCTACCATTTCATAAAAAATAAATAAATAGCAGTTCAACTCTTCAATAAATCTTTGGGTAAGTCTTCTCCCACAGTGTATCAAAAATAATGAAAACCTGGTTTAATATATTTCCCGATTTGACAAATGTCCCCATCTTCCCTCTCTTATTCTCCTCATGCATCTCACCATCAAATATCTAAGATTTCCCCTCTTTCCTACAAACTTGGCACCTGAACTCTCTAATATTCTCTCTGATGGCACAGTATTGAATGTGAATATAAAAACTTGACAAAATTTACAGGGACCACTCTGCTAACCAAGGCAGTAGTGATTGCACAGCTGTATACATTTGTCATGTATCCATCACAAAGTGTACCCTTAAAATTGGTGAATTTTATTGTAGGTAAACTATACCTGGACAAAGCTGACTGGGGGGGGGGGGGGGGGGGCCAGCCAGTGTTGCTCAGTAGTTGAGGTCACTAGTTTTGATTCCCAATCAGGGCACATGCAAACTCAATCCCCAAAATGTCCCATGCAGGAGGCAGCTGATCAATGTTTCTCTCTCATCAATGTTTATCTTTTTCTCTTCTCCCTCGCCCTTCCTCTCTCTTTAATAAAGTCAAGAAAAACACTTTTAAGAAAAGAATGTATGCATTCATTCAGCAAATATTTATTTATTTAGCACCTATTATGTGCATTCAAAGTTTAGACCAAATCTTTCAGCTTGACTATGTAGGTCCTACCTGTATGCAATGTGCTTTACTCATAAGCTGACAATGTCCCACAAAGCCATGTTACATGAAAAATGGTTTCGTTCGTGATGGCAAATACCACCTCAATGATGGCCTCTACAGTGGAAGAACCATTAGCTATCGAACATCTTCCATTACATAAATGCAATCTTTGATCACCCAGGTACTCTATAAGAAAAAAATGTATTAAGCAACTACTACATATAGAACCATAGCACTACAGCATGGGTTTGTCTTTCTAAAAAAAACAACAAAAACAAAAACAAAAACAAACTAGAACATCTCAAAAGCATTCTGACAACACTGCTGGAGGAAAAGAAGGAAACACTTAATTGACTGGGTCCCAGTAACCTAGTGGCTCAAAAACCTAGAAACTAGCCTCCTGCTTCCCAATGCAGTATGCTTAATGGTGACCTTAGACACAGACTTGAGTTTTAATTCCAGCTCCACTTCTTACTAGTTTTTATATAAACTTGGGGAAAATCCCTTTAGCTTCTGACCCTCACCATTTGCTCATCTGTGAAACAGAGACGCCAACTATCGATACTTGTGAAGACTTTGAGATATATCCCACCAAGCACCATTATCGGGCACAGAATAGGCACTCAACAATATTAGTTCCCCTTCTTGGTCTTAAATTATTTAAGAGTAAGAAAACACCTATTAATCAAGGCTGATCCAAAAATCCCCGTTAGTAATCACAGGACGATGAGCCAGTACTTGCTGTCTTGTTTATATTCTAATCAACTCCCTTCCCACCCCACCATTTCCAGTTTTTCAAACTTGAGCGACTATGTTTAGAAAAGCGATTTAATTTTAGAAACCTGGAAAATTCTTCTGAGTAAATTGAGCACAACTTTAATATGCCCCGAGGGGAATTCTGAGCAAAATAATTATTTCTGACAAGAGAACTTTCTCTGGGGGGTTATTCAGTGTAACCACACGAATGCCACCAAACACGCAACGTGACAGGAAGCAATCGGGAACATGCTTGTGTAGATTCTCAGAAGGGAAATGTTCCCCGAAAACCCATGCTCCTCTCTCCCTCCTTCATCCGAGGCAGTAAAATCTGACTGGGTGAACTGAATTCCCCCGGTTCTGACACCAGTCCAGCTCCTTAGGCCAGAACTGCGGCAGTCCGTAAAAAGCCCTGAACAAACCCTACAAAGGTCAAAAGACACCGCCCCCCCGCCCCCCCAAAAAAAGCAGGGACGTCCAGAGAGTCTTTTCTCCACCAGCGACAGACAGAGAAGGCACCAGGAGCTCAGAAGCATAATTTGCTTCTTCCCAAGGTCATTCATGTCAGAGAAGGTGCGACGGGGACTCTGCCTGCCTGTCTCTGCGGAGATCGCACTGCAGCAGCGTTTTTGGGGGTGTCTCTGCTCTCCCCCTCTCCCACCCGCAAGCGTGAGCACCCGTCTCGGCATTTCCGAGAGACAAGCCACGACAAGTTCTGCAGCGTTAGGAAAGGGGCTGACGGCGAAGAAACAGATGCTGCACAGCAAGATGGTCTTTCCTGGCTCCCGGAGCGTCCTCCCTCCAAGGTTATTCGCAGAAACCGCAGCCCCCCGCCCGGCCGCTCCGGGACGCCGGGTTCCCTGCGGGCAGCCTCCGCAGCCCGCGGCCACCGGCCCCAGAAACCGCACTTCATTCCTGCGCCTCGGGAAGCCATGGCTCCTGCCCGGCCGGCGGGGCGGGGGTGCGCGGGGGGCGGGAGGGCGGCGGGAGGCGGGCCGCGTGCGCTGCGGAAAGTTCACCGCGGCGGCGGCGGCGGCGGCCGGCCCGGCCCAGCTCGCCCGCGTCCCCCTGCAGATTCCACCATTAATTAGTCCTCAGGACTGTCTACTGGCAACTTAAACAAAGCGAATGCCTCACATTCCTTCCTAGCCCGGCGGTCTGGCCGTGAGACCAGCATCCGCCGCCGGGACGCGGCCGGCGAGGCGGGCCGACAGCTGCGGCGGCGGCGGCGGGACCCCTCCCCGCCCGGCCCGGCCCGGCCCGGCCCGCACCCCGCAGCGCAGTCCCGCAGCGGCCCCCGCACGCCGGCCCGAAGGCTCCCACCCTCCTCCCTCCTCTCCTCTCCTCCTCCTCTCCTCCTCCTCCTCTCCTCCTCCTCCTCCTCCTCCTCCTCAGGAGCGCCCGGCTCTTCCTGTAAGATCACTTCCTTCCTCCCGGGTGCCCGCGGGCCCCGCGCAGCCCCCTCCCCGGCCGCCGGCCCCCCGCCCCGCCGCGCCGCTCCCCGCCCCCACCGGCCCCGCGCGCTCGCCCTCCGACTCCCCAACTCGACCTGAAAACTCTCCCTCCGCCCCCCCTGCACCCCCAAAAACATCCCCTGAGCTCCCGGCCCAACGTTTCTCCTCAGAGTCTCCTTCCCACCGAGAGAGAAGTCTCTCCGAGGCTTCCCTCCCCCTCCAAAAACTCCAGAAACATTCTCAAGGTCTCGCCGCCCCCCAAGGTCTGCCCTTCCGAGCCCTGCCCCCCGAAATTCCAAGCTCGCCCTCCACCTCAACTCCGCACCCCGCAGCCCGCCCCCGGGGCGCCCGCCGGCACTGCCCGCCGCCCCCGCCGCCCCCGGCTGCCCCCGACCCCTCCGCGGGGCCGGCCATCCCCTCCGACGCCCTCCCCGGCCCCGGCCTCCCGCCCCGCGCCCCCGCCGCCCCGCCGCAGACCCCTCACCTCGGCGGCTCCGGCCCACGCTCCCGCCCGCCCGCCGCGGGCTCAGGCACTCGGCTCCCGGCCGCCGGCGCCTCCTCGGGCTCCCCTGGACTGACAATGAGGGGCGGGCCCGGCGGGTGACGTCAGCGTCCTGGAGGCGGGGTCTGGTGTGAGGGGCGGGGCTAGGTCGTACGCTCCGCCCCCTCCGCCTCGTTTACCCTTCCCCAGACCGGGACTCCGCCGCCAAGTTGTAGGCGCGGTGGGAATTCAAGATGGGAGGCAAAACGTCCTGCTTCCAAGAGGGGCACTCACCCTCTGCGGTGTTTCGAGGACGAAGTGAGATAATCCATGGAAAGGTGGTTAGCCCGGGGCCTGATGGAGAGCGATCACTCCACAAATACTATTTCTGTTACTCAGCCAATGTGGAGGAAAAGGGAACGCAGTTTAAGACTCAGGAGGCATGAGTTTCCAGTCCCCAGCTCTGCTTATTAATTGTGTGATCCTAGACAAGTCCTTTCCCCCTCACTTTCAACTTCTTTAAAATGGGGAGGGGCGATGACCAGATGGTCTCAAAACACCCTCCGATAATTATATATTTTCTGTGGACCTACTATGTGCAAGGTACCTACAGCCCAGAGACAGGGAGAGGGGAGCTTTCGAAGGGAGCCCAAGGCCCACACCCAGCATGGCGCAGGGCACAGCCAGAGACACTCCTGACAGATGCCCTCCCACATGCTGGCACAGAGCTGCATTCACAAGCTGGGGCATAGATGCGCTGAGGGCCGCTTCCGCTGACTGCAGCAGCATAGCTGGTCTCTTGAGACATCTCTTGTGTAAGTTCCTTATTGCCTATGGAATAAAGGCTAAAGCCCTGACCTACCTTTATACACACACACACACACACACACACACACACACTGTAAAGTTTATCCAAACTTCCTCTGGCACACCCACTGCTTTCCCACATCTGCCCCATGGCTCATGCTCGTCCTTGCTGACTTATCTCAGCTTACAACTCCTAGTTTCCCCCAGCCAGAAGTGGACTCTCCCAGCTTGGAATATCCACAGCATTGTGTTTAACTCTCCTGTGGTCATGAACACATTTTTAACTTGTGTCAAATCAACCTCCCTTTGTTTCTTAGCACTTCCTCCCTTCCTTGAGGTCAGAACCCACACATGTTCCACAAGCCATGTAGTTGTCATTCTTATTTTCGTTCTTATGATCATCAATATTATTTCTAGCTTGTCACACCACATAGCACCTCTAGTGACAATCCGCCCAATCGTTACACAGGAGAAGACTCTGAAGTGCTGAGGGAGGAAGAGGGTTGCCATTGGAATAGGAACCAACACTCCAGTTTCTAGCCCCCAGGGGGATTCTGCAGAGGCATAGCTGACACACCAGGGTATCTCTGTCACTTGGCACCTCCTCAAAAATGGGGACAGCTTCAAGTTCTCTCTGCAAATTCTCTCTCTCTCTCTCTCTCTCTCTCTCTCTCTCTCTCTCTCTCTCTCTCTCTCTCTCCCTCTCCCTCCCTCTGAAAATTCTTCTCTCTCTCTCTCTCTCTCTCTCTCTCCCTCCCTCCCTCCCTCCCTCCCTCTGCAAATTCTTCTCTCTCTCTCCCTCCCTCCCTCTGCAAATTCTTCTCTCTCTCTCTCTCTCTCTCTCTCTCTCTCTCTCTCTCTCTGCAAATTCTTTGCAGCAGAGCTGACCCATTTCTCCCTCATGCCTTTCTCCTCTCACTTTCCTTACAAGCGATGGATCTGTGTTAAACTGCCCTTGGCATCTCTGCAGTCCACTAGGAGGGCTGCAGCAAGGCGCTGGGCGTTTCCAGAGTGCTGGTCTGTGGGAAGAGGGAGAGGGTTTGGGGATTCTGATTAATTTCCTGCACCGAAGACAGGCAAACGGCTGTCCTGAAATGCCTGGGCTGGTCCGCGAGGGCCCCTACCAAATGGAGGCTTATATTTAGAATAGGAAACGCAAAAACGCTACTTCCCATGAAAATAGGGCATGGCCACAGGATTGCTGCAGGCAAAGAACAGGCCTTTGCTGAGGCTTTCCCATGTGCTGACTCTGATTCCAAGCACTGCAAGCACTTGGAAGAGAGAACCCAGAACATTCAGGGGAGGTTCTGGAGACAGAACTTTCTCCCCGAGACCCATGGCCCCATCTGCCACTTATTCATCCATTCCCACCAAAGCTTTGGCACCAGACAAACCATGATTCAAATCACAGCTCCACCACTTACCAATGTGTGACCTTGGACTTGCAGCCTCTGCACCTCGGTTTCTCATCTAAAAAACAGGAGTAATCTCCCTGGCCGGGTGGCTCAGTTAGTTGGAGTGTCATTTCATACACCACAGTGTTGTGGGTTCGATTCCCAGTTAGGGCACATACCTAGGTGCCTATGGGAGACAACCAATTGATGTTCCTCTCAGACATTGATTTTTTCTCTCTCCCTTCCTCTCTGTCTCTAAAAATTAGTTAATTAACATATCCCTGAGTGAGGATAAAAACAATGGGACTAATAATAGGACCTGTCTGTGACTGTGATGATAAATGAAGTAACATGTGAAAGAGTGTAAGTTCAGAGCCTGGCTCCAGGTTCACAGGAGGATATGGTGGTTTCTATGACTATTTCATGAGGTCCTCCCTGAAAGGCCCCGCATGTGCTGGCCTCTGGGCGGTAGGGCTAACTGACAGTCCTGACTTCACAAGCTCAGTTGGAAAAGGAATGAGGTAGATTTGCATGATCAGGCAAGAAAATGCACCTACTGGGTATTGTTAAGTGATAGGAGCAAGTTGCAGAATTACAGGTACAGAGTAGAATCCCATGGTTATAACTTTATTATAGGTTTAAATATACATAAAATATGGAAAATATAGAGAACTAAATAGAAGGCTCTCACCTTTTTTTCTTACTGTTTGACATGTTTGTGTGTGTGTGTGTGTGCGTGTGTGTGTGTGTGTGTGTGTGTGTATGTGTGTGTCAGCAACTTAAAAAATAAAGACTACCAGATGCTAAAGGGGGTGGGGGGGGAGAAAGAGGGATGAAAACACAGCTACAAGACAGAGCAGCAGTGGGCATATGGGTCATAGAAAGTTCCACAGCTCACATCTCATTCTCCGTGACACTCCAGAAAAAGCCCCTGCCCTGAAATTCTCACTTCCCTCCCTCCCCAGCCCATTTGAACTTTCAATACTACAGCCAAAGGCAAGACCCCTAACAGAGCTCCCAGGAGCCATGGCAAAGCCAATAGGGAATACTTTTAAGCTGGATTTTTTTTTCTCCTTGTTCTGTGTCCTCCTGCACCTCCCAAAGAATAACAATATGTCGCCATCATGTGTCTACTGTGCCCAAAGTTTGCACTTTCATGTTCCTCATGATATATGTCTGCAATTTAATTTTAAAATAACTAGAGGCCCTGTGCATGAAATTTGTGCACGGGGTGTGTGTTCCTCAGCTCAGCCTGCACCCTCTCCAATCTGGGACCCCTCGAGGGATGTCCAGCTGCCCGTTTAGGCCCAATCCTACTGGGATCGGGCCTAAACAGGCAGCTGGACATCCCTCTCACAATCCAGGACTACTGGCTCCCAACTGCTCGCCTGCCTGCCTTCCTGATTGCCCCTAACTGCTTTTGCCTTCCAGCCTGATTACCCCTTAACTCCCCTGACAGCCTGATTGCCCCTAACTGCCCTCCCCTGTAGGCCTGGTCACCCCTAACTGCCCTCCCTTGCAGGCCTGGTCCCCCGCAACTACTCTCCCCTGCAGGCATAGGTCCCCCCACAACTACCCTCTCTTGCAGGCTTGATTGCCCCCAACTGCCCTCCCCTCCTGGCCATCTTGTGGTGGCCATCTTGTGTCCACATGGGGGCAGCCATCTTTGACCACATGGGGGCAGCCATCTTTGACCACATGGGGCAGCCATCTTGTGTGTTGGAGTGATGGTCAATCTGCATATACTCTCTTATTAGATAGGATTTTCTTTCCTTTCTTTTTTTTTTTTTTTTTTTTTTTTTTTACTTTAGAAAGAGAAGAAGGGAGTGGGGTAGAGAGAGAAATGCAAAAGATAAACACAGATCTATTGCCTCCTACACATACCCCAACCGGAGATTGAACCCAAAACCTGGTGGTCCCTGGCACCTTTGAAACTCCGAAGAAAAATGCAACACCCACCATCCCACCATGTGCCACACAAAACCAAGGGGCTTCCTGGCCTCTGGGAGGCCCTCCGTAGCCCCCAGGTCCTGACCTCCTGTTCTTGAGCTTCCATAAGAGCCTGACTCCCACCCCCCAACCGCTCAAGAACCTGGACCGGGACTACAGACCCAGGCACAAACTTAGAGCCAGAACAGACCATGAGTTGGATCCGGGCCCTGCGGTTTTCTCGCCATGACCTTGGACCACTCACCGACAAACCCTGGGGTCCAGCATCGCACCTCCCAGAAGAGAGGGCTGGGCCAGTCTCCCTCCCGAGCCCAGCCCAGCGGCGTGGGCTCCGTGCGGGACCCAGCCTCTCCGCTCCGGCCGCCCGGGTCCGGCTGCAGCAGCTCCGTGCTGTGCGGCCCGGCAGCCTCTGCACCGGCGCCGGCGGCGGGGGAGGGCGGCGGCTGCCGCAGTGACAGCTCCGCGCCGCGGGCCTGGGAAGCCGGCGGGGCCTCTCCCACCGCCCGGCAGGGCGTTCCCGCCAGCCCGCTTCCTGCAGGCGAGGACGGGGAGGAGGGCCGGCGCGGAGGGGCCGCGGGGCCTGGCAGGCCTGGTTCCTGGCTTTCTCTCCGCATTTCCTGAGCAGGACCAGCCGGGGGATGGGACCCGGCACAAACCTCCTTCCCCCGGGAGCGCGGCCAGGAAGCCGCGTCCTTGCTGACTCCGGTGCCCACTCTGTGCCTGAGCCCGGCTGGTCTCTCAGTCCTTCCAGCCGGGGAGGAGGCGACCCACTTACCCCAGGAGGAAGCTGAGAGGCGAAATGGCAGGCCCCACACCCCCCAACCCAGCAAGATTCCACCCCCATGATGGAGTTTATTAACTCCATCCTAAGATGAGAAAACTGAGGCTTCAAAAAAGGAAGTGACTTACCCAAGGTCATCCTACAAATCTGACATGCCAGGCACGGGGCTGCCAATGCTCTCAAACATTGCGCTGCTGAGTCCTCAGAATCCATGAAGGTAACCAGTGAACCCAGTTAGTAATGAGGAAAGGGAGGACCAGAGAGGCCAGGCGGCTGCTCCAGGGTCACACAGCGATGAAGCAACAGAGCTGGGAATGGAGCTCGGGTCTCCTGTTTCCAGAGCTCAGGCCTGCTTCCCAGAGGTCCTGCTTCCACTCCTGGCAGTCAGCGATCTGGGGGCCGGCACCTTGTCTCATCTGTTCCTGGGTCACCGGAACCCCGCCTGGAACGTGCAGGAAACAGGCGCTCAGAGTTGAGCTTGGAGCCCAGCACAGAAGTTCAGCGGTAGAAGGACCCGTTAGGAGGCTTTTAGCCTGACTTCTAGACGCTTCAGCCAAGTGAAAATGCAGCCTCCGTCGGACTACGAGTACTTCCTATCGTGATGAATCTTCTCTCTCCCACGACAGCCCCTCCCCCTGTCGAACAAACACATTTGGTCTGAAATAGAAATACTCCATTTTGCTCATGCACGGCTCCTTGTAAACAAAGGAAGACCAGCCTGCGCCTTGCCTGGTGTTCTTCCCCGTGGCTCCATGAGCTGGAACAACGCCAGGTGTGCACCCCAAGACGCTCCCTTCTATGCACAGAGCTGTTCCAGAGAAAAGCAGCTCAGACTACATTTTCCAGCACCGCTTGTAAGTCTGTGAATACTTTTCACCAATGGGATACGGCAGGGAAATATTGTGCCATATTCAGGCCAAATCCAAGTTAATAAGTGTGTCTGCTTTCTCAAAGCTCTAGCTCGCTCTCTCTCTCTCTCTCTCTCTCTCTCTTTTTCCTCCCATCTGCCAACTGGATGCCAATATCAGGGTGACCTTGGGAACCACATGTTGAACGTGGCAGAGCCTTGGTCAGCCGGGGTCTCACTCAGTCACTGGAGTGAATGGGACAGACATTGGACCAGGTTCTGTGGTTGTTCAGACAGTGAGAGTCCAAGCTTTCTCTATTACAGCAGTGAGCATGGCTTCACTAGCACTGGGACTGACTTGGTTCAAGTTCGTTATGTCTTCCACATCATGGAGCATCGTATTGATCATTCAGAAGAGGCTCAAAAGACATCCATCGAGCGCGGACGGTAGTCCAGCTGGCTCAGCTGGTCAGAAATAGTCTCGGTTCATCTCATTGATGCATTATTTCCTGCCTATTCCAAAAAGGGTTTTTGAGGTGGTTTCCATTGCAGCCTCAAGCCTATTTGATGAATAATTAAAGAGGAAAAAGAAATCAAAGAGTAATGAAAGCCTGGACCAAAAGCCAGTGGAGAAGGAGGGAAGAAAGATGAAAAAATGGACTAATTATAGCAGAAAGGCTAGGCTAAGTTTTCTAAGGATAGCAACTGTGACCGAGCAAAAACCGTGGCTCTGAGTCTCCTGGCAGTCAAAGCAAAGAGGGAAACAGGACGAGCTGTAGTTGTAAACAAGTGATTAAACACAGGCCCTGGAACCAGGCTGTTTTCGAAGCCCGACTCTACCCCTTACCAGTAGTCATGTGACCTTAAACTACTTAAGTTCTCTGTGCTTCTGTTTCTTCATCTGAAAATGGGATTGATATAATAATAAACCCCCTCTCTCAGGATCGTGCTGGCCACTCCCTCCTCCCTCCAGCCTGCCCCAGGGCAGCCCCTCACCCTATAGGAACCATCTCGTGAACAAGCCAGACAAGTTTCATTGAGAGTAACTCCAGCTAATCAGAGGCTGAGTGGATGGAAAGTCAGACAGCACTGTCATCCCTCAAGCCCAGCCTGCAGCTTTTATTCAGGCCCCGGGTTGGTCTCTCTGCCTGGAGGTTTCCCCACCTCCATGCCTCCCTGATTGAGAGCCGGAGCGATTGTTCTCAACACATCTAATCACATCATTCTCCCGCAGAATAATCTTCAATAGCTCCTATTGCTCCGTTTAAAGTTCAAAGTCAATAGCCGGCTTTAGTCCCCAAGGCCCAACCTACTTTCCCCAACCTTCCCTTTCCTCTCAGACATCCTTGGCCCCAAGGCCCCCCACATTCATAGTTCCCAGCCTGAGCGCTTTTGCACATGCAGTTTTCTGTGTGGTGTGAGATGAATAAACATGTGGATGAGCTGTCAGGCCCAAGCAGGGCTGTGAGGCTGTCAGGGTCCGTTAGCCTCACCTTCCTGGCATCTGAAGGAGACTTCTCTGCCAGGGGGATGTACCCTCGTCCATCTGGAAAAGGAACCAGTCAGGAAGAGAGCATCAGCCACGTTGGCTCTATAGAGTCTTGGGAAATGAGGGTCTTACCTTGAGGCCAGGTGTCAGAGAGGTGACATGATAAAACAGCAAAGGGGAGCCGAGACCGGTTTGGCTCAGTGGTAGAGCATCTGTCTGTGGACTGAAGGGTCCCAGGTTCAATTCTGGACAAGGGCATGTACCTTGGTTGCGGGCACATCTCCAGTAGGGGTGTGCAGGAGGCAGCTGATGGATGTTTCTCTCTCATTGATGTTTCTGACTATCTCTCTTCCTTCCTCTCAGTAAAAAATCAATAAAATATATATTTAAAAAAATAAATAAAACAGCAAAGGGGAGCTACCGTGTTTCCCCGAAAATAAGACCTACTTACAGGTTTCCTTCTGAGTGAAATATAAGGCATGCCCCTGAAAATAAGGTCCCCCTAGGCTAAACATGAGAGATTTGGTCCACTGATTCTGAAAGAAATGGAGTCACAAGAAATTCACCAGGAAATTCAGGAATTGGATTGTTATGATGATGTTCCAGAAGATGATGACATGATTGTTATTGAATAAATGAGTAAATTCTTGATACTGTAGGGTTCACAGTTTGTCTGGTTTGTGTTGACAACTACTGTACTACCGTACCGTATACAGGTAATAAATTTCCTTTATTTTCATTTAACAATAAATGTGTACCGTATTCTTCTTCATGGAAAAATAAGACATCCCCTGAAAATAAGACCTTTGGGAGCAAAAATTAATATAAGACACTGTCTTATTTTCAGGAAACAGGGTATATTTCCTATAAAATCTGTGTGCTACCTGTACCCAGCCTATTAACAACCATCCTATGCTATCGCCCTTGGTTGGGGCAGAATCCACCTCTGTAGAGGCATGCATTGCATACAGTTGCCAGTGTTGTCCTACTGCAGGCACAGGCCTCCCTCCTCATCCTGCTCCCTGGCCAAGGAAAATTAATTGCTCTATGCGAGGAAGGTGCCCATCCACCTTGGATTTCTGCATCTTCCACTGGTGCTCCTGCGCCACCTCGTGGTTATGTCTGGGACATATGGGTATTTCTGCCCAAGGGCTCGGATCTCAAGGGTGGCATTTTCATCTGTCTGCATCCCTCTCAGGCCCTCTGCATTCCTCACCGGAGCCTGAGCTTCTGAGAAAGGCAGCCGTGGGTTCTGTCTCACTGTGGAATCTTGGGTCTGTTACTGCGGCTCTCCCGGCTCAGGTTCTTCGTCTATAAAAAACGAGTCCTTCTACCCGCCAACATTCTAGGATCTTTATCTAAAGTGACCTGTGACCTTATCTCAGGGGGCAGAATGTAAATTCTAGGAGGGCTGGGAGTTGCTGGCTTGTTCACTTTCTATCCCAAGTATGTGGGGGCAAATTATAGTCAGTGTTTTGTTGGTTTGGGGGTTGCATTCATAGAAACACTGTGTGTACACATGAAGGAGGTGATAGTCATTCTGCCCACATCTGTCCAAGTCCTCTGTTATATTTGGGAACAGGACTTTGAAAGAAACATGCATAACGTGTGACTCACTCACAGGAGGGTGAGCAAAATGATGGTGGTGGTGGGGACCACAAAAACCACATTATACGGGGAACAGTTGAAGGAATCAGAATATTGAGTCTGGTATTAAAATTATATTCAAGGGGGAATGTGTCTGCCTTCTGAGGAGGGCATCTGGGGAAGAGGGATGGGAGGACGAGGAGTGAGGGCTGCTACTTCAGGAATACAGAAACCAAAACCAAAACAAGCTTTCGGTCTGAGCTAGATAAAGAACAGACCTGCATTTGAATCTCAGTCTGTCCCGAACTGGTTTCGTAACCTTGGGCAAGTTCCTACATTACGTTAAGACTTGGATTTCTCAGGAATAATACGGGTATAGTGTGGGACACTCAGGACTGTTGTGAGGGTGGAACGATATAAAGTATTTATTTATTTATTTATTTTTAAAAATAAATCTTTATTGTTCGATTATTACAAATGTTCCTATAAAGTATTTTTTTAAATACCCAGTGCAAAGCTGAGTGAGTGTAGCTATGGTTAAAAAAAAAAAAAAAAATAGAAAGGTAGCCCAGCCAATGCGGCTCAATGGTTAAGCATCAACCCATGGTCACTAGTTCGACTCCTGGTCAGGGCACATCTCTGGGGTGTGCAGGAGACAGCTGATTGATGTTTCTATCTCTCTGTCCCTCTCCCTTCCTCTCTCTCTAAAATCAATAAAAACCTTTTTTTTTTTCTTTTCTCTTTTCCTCCTCCCCCGCCCCCCAAATAGGAAGGTAGTGAGCACCCTGTCATGGACATGTGAGCAGAGTCTTGAGGGTACGAGGTGTTAATGCCCAGGAGAGAAGCAACTGTTGGGGTGTGGCTCAGGGTGATGGTGTGGGCACTACTGGCTCTTGGGGCACAATGCCTCGCTCCATATCTTGGACTTGCTATTTATTTGCTGTGGGATCTTGGGCAAATTACTTAACTGTTTTGAGCCTCAGTCTCGCCATCTGCAAAATGGGGATAATACTAGTTCCCACGTCACTGAGTCACTGGGGGATCAGGAGATAAATAATAAAAATGTGTGAGCTACTGCTCTAATGTTAGCGATCTGATGGGGTAGTCCTGGATGACCTGGAAGGTTCCCTTCCATCTAATGCCCTCCAGGGGGGGGAATCCCTGCTCCTACCGTTGGGAGCAAAATGCCCGGGGCCCTGGCAAAGCAGGTAGATGCACTAAGACTCCCAGATGCAGGGGACTGCTGGACTCTGCTCCCCACCCATGCAGTGTCAACAGGGCACTGTGCCTTCCTTCCCCCACCAGCCAGCCCTTCCGGTGGCAGGAAGGTGGCTGGAATGGCACCTGAGGGAGCTGAGGGGGCAGGGACCAGGTGGAGTACAGGACAGGCCCAGGGGAAGAGGCTGTCTGGCTTTCTCATCGGCTCATGCACTTTGGTCCCCAGATAAACCAAGCTCCGTGCGGGCTCCAGCTGCCGTGCAGGGCATAGAGATTAGCTGATAGCACAGGGAGGATCAGAGGTTGCCAACTGGTGGGCCAGGAGGCAGATCTGACTGGCAGGCCTCTTTTGTGGTTGGCATAGCTGCACAGGGACTTCGTTTGCTTTGCTTTTTAATTCACTGTCAGCATTTAAAAATGAGGAGATGGCATAGGAAATCCAGAACACCATTCTGCTTGGAAGGGAGCAGTGGCTGCTACCTCTACATGGGGTATCTGAGCTCCAGGCCCCAGAGCCCCCACATTCCCCTGTTGTGTCACACCCAGGCCGCTTCATTCACGGATAAATGGCCCCCGCAGGCCCCTAAGCTTTTTATCCCAGGGAGAGAGCACTGGCTTTGACAACATGTAGGAGAAAATGGGACAAATTCCAGCCCAGTTATGTGACTCATTAGTGCTCCAAGCTCCATTTCCCAGTCCATAAAAGGGGAATAAAGACATGGATTCCTCCCGGGGTTAACATGAAGATTAAATAGGAAAATGTCTGGAACGTAGTAGGTGTTCAATAAAAAATTCCTCATGAGTAAACTGGCCCGGTCTCATTCAGTAATCTCCTCTGACTCTAAAGGCTACCATGCCAGGCCTCAGCCACCCCAGGAGGCTGGCACTGTTATCCAGGCCGCACAGAAGGGGAAATGGAGGCACAGAGATATTGAGCAAGTAAAAAGGAGAGCTAGGCTAGGCAGCCCAGTCTGTCTGATTCCCAAACCTGTGCTTTTCCGCTACCCTGCCCTGCCCCTCTAGGCTGCAGGCCGCCTTAGCCCTGGTCACTCCACTGGGGTTAATAGTGTGGATTTTGGCCCTGGCCGATTTGGCTCATTCGATAGAGGATTGGCCTGCAGACTGAAGGGTCCCAGGTTCGATTCCGGTCAAGGGCACATGCCCGAGTTGCCGGCTCAATCCCCAAAACGAGGCTTGCAGGAGGCAGCCCAGCAATGATCCTCTCCCATCATTGACGTTTCTATCTCTCTCTCCCTCTCCCTTCCTCTCTGAAATCAATATATATATATATATATTTATTTTATTTATTTTTTTTTTAAAGTGTGGATTTTGAGGTATCCCTGTATGGTTTGCATTTTGACTCTACCACATACTAGCAGTGTGATCCTAGGAAAACAATGTCATTTCTTAGGACTTTCCGTTCTTTATCTGGAGGACAATAAAAGGACCAACCTTATGTGGGTGAAATGAGTTAAGCTCATAAAACACTCAGGGCAGCACCTGGGCACACAGCGAGGGCTCAGTAAACGCTGCTATTACTGTCATTAGCTGAACGCGCCTGTGCACCAGGGGCTGCGAGTCCAAAGCTCAGTGCGTCTCTGCGGGGCTCAGTCTGCTGAGAGAGATCGGAGGTCAGAGTGACATATGCTGGAAGGGAGCCTGCCGTACGGGGGGTGAGGGTTAATTTTATATGTCCGCACGGCCGCGCCACTGTGCTCCGACATTTGGCCAGACATTATTCTAGACGTTTCTGTGAATGAGATGTGCATTTGAGTCGGTGGGCTTTGAGCAGAGCGGAATGCCCGCCAGAAATGGGTGGCCCTCGCTCATTCCCGGAGGCCGGGATAGAACAAAAGGGCTGGAGGGAGTTTTCCCGAGTGGCCTCTGGACTTCATCTGCGATGTTGGCTTTTCCTGGTTCTACAGCGACTGCCTTCGGACTCGAAGGGTCATCTTTTGTCTGAATCTCCAGCCTGTTGGCCTCCCCGTCAGGTTTTGGACGCACCAGGCCTCCACATCAGGAGAGCCAGTTCTCTTTCTCTGGCTGAGCACATCCCAGGGGTCCTGTTTCTCCAGGTGGGGCTGGGGTTTTTGCCATTACCTCTGCCAGAGGCGGCATTCCTATCTCGTTTGGCAGGGATGGCGGAGGCCATCTGAGGATCTGGCTCTGTCCCTGGGGGATGGGACAGTTCTCTAATGACTGGGATTCACTTCAACTGAGGACCCCACCGAGAAGGGACAGCACATACAGAGGCTGCCAGACTCAGGACTCAAAAACGACTTAAGACATGTAGCCCTGCTCTGACCGGTTTGGCTCAGTGGTAGAGCGTCTGTCTGTGGACTGAAGGGTCCCAGGTTCGATTCCGGTCAAGGGCATGTACCTTGGTTGTGGGCACATCCCCAGTAGGGGTTGTGCAGAAGGCAGCTGATTGATGCTTCTTTCTGGTCCGATGTATCTAACTATCTCTCTTCCTTCCTCTCTGTAAAAAATCAATAAAATATATATTTTTAAAAAAAGAAATGTAGCTCAGAATGATGGGTAGTTCTCCCCGTGGGTTCAGTGGTGCAACTATAGGAATCAGGGGTGAGGGGGTGGGAGCGTGTGGCCAGCTTAAAAGCATTAGGTGTGTCCAGAAGATTTAGTGCTTTGAGTTTGACCTCAAGTACAATACGGGCCAATTCCTCCCTGGGTCACGTTAAGAGAAGGAAGGCTGACGGGCCTGAGGCTGCTCAGCCTGCAGGCACAGCCCTGGCCTCCATGTTCCAGAAGCACAGGTTCCTGGAGTGACTGGAAATCAGATGTGGGCGCAGTGGGAAGAACAGTCAGTCCTGGCAGAAGAGGGACTGGGTGTCTTACGGGCACTGACCTCCCTGTCACTGAGAATGTTCCAGGAGGTACATTCTTCTCTGTGATGTAACCAAGACATCGCTGTGAAGAGAAAGAGCATGCACTTTGGATGGGACAGACCTAGATTCAAACTACAGCCGTGGGCTGCTTCACGGCCTTTTAGTCAACCCTGGTCCACATAGACGACAGTGGTCCCATCAGATTCTATACACAGCCCAGACTGTAGTGGGCTGTACCAGTGGCCGGCAAACTGCGGCTCGTGAGCCACATGCGGCTCTTTGGCCCCTTGCGTGTGGCTCTTCCACAAAAATACCCCGTGCGGGCATGCACATACAGTGCGATTGAAACTTCGTGGCCCATTTCGCAGAAGTCGGTTTCCGGCTCTCAAAAGAAATTTCAATCGTTGGACTGTTGATATTTGGCTCTGTTGACGAATGAGTTTGCCCACCACTGGACCAACTAGGTTTGTGTATGTATAATGACAACATCACCCAATGACACATTACTCAGGGTGTATCCCCGTTAAATGGCACATGACGAGTCACCCTCTCTGAGCCTCCATTTCTTCTGCTGCCAACTGAACCTCAGACCTCAGGGGGCACGTATGCAGCCTTGGAAATCCCTGGGTGACGGCTCGAAGCAGCCAAAGAACATCAACTGTTCGTCCCATTGAACTATCCTCTGGCTCTCCCCACGTCCCCACCCACGGCCCCAAGCCTGTGCCAACCTTCAGTGCCTCACGCTGCCCTACCCTGCCGCCATCCAACCAACCTGGGGGAGGGCAAGGGAGCAAGAGAGATGTCCTCTGGTGTGTTGGGGTGTGCTCAGCAAGTAACAGAAGGATCCAGTGAGTGGCTTAAACCGTCAGAATGGCTGATGCTCACTGAACAAGAAACCTGAGGCAGGTGGTCCCAGGGCTGCTCCGGGCCTCATCCTGTGGTTAAGAAACTGGGTTGGCTCTTCCCCCTCGGCCATCCTCTCACATCCGCAGTGTTTCCCCGCAGGATCCCAGGTCAGCGGCCTTCCTTCCCATCCCCATCGTCACAGGGCTGCTTCCAAGCAGGAAGAACATTACCCGCCCCCCCCCCCCCCCCACCTCGCCCCTGTTTGTCTCTCTTTTCCTGTAAGAAGTCTCTTCTCCAAAGCCCCAGCTGACTTCCCTTACACCGTGCATGACCAACTTGTCCGGGTCTGCCGGGTACTTTTCTGATGAGAACTGAAATTCCCAGGTCCTGGGAACCCCCTTAGTCCTGGTGATTTAACCTGATGGTCTTCCTAATTACACCTTATTGGCCAGAATAAGAGTATCCCAACTGTTTTAAACCAGTCAGGATTCACCTGCTGGGAGACTGGGCTTGCTGCCATTTGAACTGGTGGGAGGCGGGGCAGGGTGGGGGCGTGGTTCTGTGGGCAAGGACTGGGATGACTGCTAGGTGGGCACCCTGCCGTGTCTGCCACACCAGCAAATACCCGCAAATACCAGAATCCTGTCCCAGACAATCCTGTCCTGCTCCTCTCCCATACACACGGCGTCTTCATCATGCTGTGTGTGTTTGTGACTAAGAGTGAAAGAATTAGGAGCATGACAAGGATGTTGGGGGAGGGGGAGGCATAGAGGATGGCCCCGAATATAGCCTTCCTCGGTGATCTGGGAAAACAAGTTTACTTATTTTTAAGTTTTTGAAAAACAAGTTTATTTTCAATTTGACTTTCATGTGGCCAAGTTAGTGGGCAGTTCTCCGGGCATGGCATCCAAATGGGCAGGTTTCAGGTTGTAACGAGGAAGACCAGAAACAGCTGCTCATTCTCCGAAGCTGCCCGCTCCTTTGTCACTGAGTAGACATGGAGGAGGGGTATGTGAGCAGAAGGACAGGCTGAGTGCACGCTTCGGGGTCAGACACAGCTTCTTGGGGACACTGGGGTCACCCAGCCTGCTCACTTTTCTCTAGTCTCAGCTACACTCAGGACAGAACGGCCCTGAGTCTGACTTAGGACCCACCTGACACCAAATCTCATGGTTTGTGAGATTCCAGCCCCAGGGCCAGTCACTTTATCTTAAAACTTTAAAGACAAAGACATGGAGAACAAGTCATTTGTAAGCCTAGAAAGGGTGTTCCATTCATCCCATTGCTCATTCATTCAAACAAATACTTACTGAGCATCTGCTATGTGCCAGGCACTGTGGCGTGTTGGGAAGCAAACAGTGAACTTGACAAGTAAGATCCCCACCTTGAAGAAATTGACACTCTAGAGGTGGCAGACAGACAATAAGCCAGAACTAACACAGATACTTCATCATCAGTAATAAGTATAATAAAAAAATAAATAAAGCCAGAGAAAGGGGTAGGGAATGGATAGGCAGGTTGGGGGTGAAGGATGCTCTTCTAGATCAGAAGTCTGCGAAGTCCAGCCTGCAAGCTGCTATCTTAGTAAATAAAATGTCATCGGAACACAGCCAAGCTCATTTGTGTACACGTTGCCTATGGCTGCTTTCACGCTGCAATGGCAGAGCGGAGTAGTTACAACAGAGATGAAATGACCTGCAAAGCGGAACATAATTACTCTCTGGGCCTTAAACAAGTTAGCTGCCACAGGCAGATACTATTTCATACCCACTAGAAGCCTCTCATCAAAAAGGCAATAGTGAATACTGCTGAGGATGTGCACAGGTTGGAATGGAAATGTAAAATGGTGCCGCCGCCAAAACCGGTTTGGCTCAGTGGATAGAGCGTTGCCCTGCAGACTGAAAGGTCACGGGTTCGATTCCGGTCAAGGGCATGTACCTTGGTTGCGGCTACATCCCCAGTAGGGGGTGTGCAGGAGGCAGCTGGTCGATGTTTCTCACTCATCGATGTTTTTAGCTCTCTATCCCTCTCCCTTCCTCTAAAAAAAATCAGTAAAATAAATTAAAAATAATAAAATAAAATAAAATAAAATAAAATGGTGCTGTCGCCTAGGAAAACAGTCTGGCAGTTCCTCAAAAGGGTTGATTACCATAGGATACAGCAATTCCACTCCTCAGTATGGACCCAAGAGGAATGAAAACATACGTTCACACAAAAACTTGTACAAGAAAGCTCACAGCAGCATTGTCATAACAGGCAAAGAGTGGAAACAACCCAACAGTCCATCAACAGATGGATGAATAAATAAAATGTGGTATAACCATACAAGAAAATATTCTCTGTCAATAGAAAGAAATGTAATAGTGATAGACCCTATCAGAAAGAATATATGTGGCCCTATGCTCATAGCAGCACACTTTACAACAGCTAAGGTCTGGAAACAGCCCAAGTGCCCATCCGTAGCTGAATGGATAAAAGAAGCTGTGGTATATTTACACATTGGAATACTATGCAACTGTAAAAAAGAAGGATCTCTTACCTTTTAAGACACGTGGAGGGATCTGGAGAGTATTATGCTAAACGAAATAAGCCAGTCAGAGAAAGACAAATATCACATGATCTCATTTATGTGTGGAATCTAATGAACAAAATAAACGGACAAACAAAATAGATCCAGAGACATGGAATCATGCAACAGACTGACGATTCTCAGAGGGAAGGTAGAGGGCAGGAAGAGATTAACCAAAGAGCGTATATGCATATATGCATAACCCATGGACACAGACAATAGTGCAGTGAAGGTCTGAGAAGGAGGTGAAAGTCGGGAATAGGGGGTCATTGGGGGGAAGGGATGTCTGTAATACTTTCAACAATAATCATAAATTTTAAAAATAAATAAAATATACAATAACATCCCGATTATTATTGCCATTTTACAGTTGAGGAAAGTGAGGCAAAGAGGGATTAAGAAACTTGTGCAAGGTTACCCAGCTAGAAATTGGTAGAACCTGGATTTGCACTGAGGTATCAGATCTTTAGCTCTAATCATCGTATTATACTAACTCTCACTGTTAGGAGGTTCCGGTGAGATGACAGACGCCAGGACTCTGGCTCAAGGCCTGGCATGTGGTAGGTGCTCAATAAATGCTGGAGACAAAATTGAACGGACAGGTTTCTACATCCAGGGAGAGGGGGGAAATTACTCAAAGACTTTACTGATCATGATGTCTCATGCTTTTTATTTGATAAGACTCAACATGTTAAGATCTCTAATGAGAATGGCATGTAAAAATTCAGGGGAGGGAGGGAATCAGAATGGTGTTTCCACTCAAACCTTGGTGGGTCCAATGCCTGTCAATCTGCTTCAGTGGGGGCGATTGTGGGTTTTAACCTCAGAACACGAATAGGGTGCGGAGAGACTGGAGGAGGAGGAAGGGTACAAGATAGTGGATTTGGTTCCAGTCTTTCCACTCCACTGCCGCCAGCCTCTGAACCTCTCTCTGTCACTCCACATTGATATCACCTTACATGAACAACTGGGAGAGATCCAGTCTAAGAAGGAATCAGAGGATGAACACCCTCCTTTGAGGTCCATAAAAAAAAACTTTGGTAGACCAGAAAGCCGCGCTTGTGAGCCTGGCTCTTCCTACAGAGTCAGTTTCCCGCCTGAATTGCATCTGTGGGGAACCCTGTGGGTCATGTTTCCTCCGACATGGATGAACCCTGAAAATATTAGGCTGAGTGAAATCTTCAGTCTTTGTCCCCTTTCACTCAGCTTCCCGGCTTTGGGTTGGCTTAGAAGTCAAGAAGACAACAGGAATAAGAAATAAAAAAACACACACAACAATTCTGTTGATTGACCCCAAACCCCAAATATCAGGATTAACCCAAATCTCAGGTAAAATAAAAAAAAAAAAAAAAAGGACAGTTCCAGATGGGTTATAGGACACAAACGATAACCAGAGTCCCCACCCGGCAAGACTAGGAGGCTTTCCGGAAATGGACCACTTTCTGAAACGCTTGGCGGAACTCTTCGTTGAACACGGTATAGATGATGGGGTTGATGAGCGAGTTTAAGTAGCCCAGCCAGGTGAAGAAGTCAAAGAGGGCCCGGGGGATCCAGCAGGCGTCCTGGCAGATGGGGAGGACGAGCGACGCCACGAAGAAGGGCAGCCAGCAGACGATGAAGGCGCCCAGGATGACCCCCAGGGTCTTGGTGGCCTTCCTCTCCCGAGCGGCCGAGATCCTCTTGCGCTCCAGCGCGCTGTCCGCCAGCTTGATCTTCACCTGCTGGAAGAAGAGGGCAGAGCCGGCCAGGTGGGAGTGGGCCTCATGGAGGCCGGGGTTGAGGGAGCAGAGGGAGGACCCCGCCGAGCCCGTGATGAGCTGGGCCGTGGTGAAGCGCTTCCCGTAGAGGGAGGGCGGGTTGAGGATGCGGCTCCGGGCGGCCAGGTAGATGCGGCCGTAGAGGATGATGAGCAGCACGGACGGGATGTAGAAGGCCCCGCACGTGGAGTAGATGGTGTAGGAGATCTGAGAGGTGTTCACCTGGCAGTCCAGCAGCTCCTCCTGAGCTTTGGCCTGCCGCCAGAAGAGGGGCGGGATGGAGATGCAGACGGAGATGGCCCAGACCACGGCGATCATGGCCGCCGCGTGGCTGGCCGTCCGGCGCTTACTGTACTCCAGGGCGTCGGTGATGGCCCAGTACCGGTCCAGGGCGATGACGCAGAGGTGCAGGATGGAGGCCGTGCAGCACGTGATGTCCGAGGACAGCCAGATGTCGCACAGGACCTGGCCGAAGCTCCAGGTGTGGGTGATGGTGTACGCGATGCTGATGGGCATGACCAGGATGGAAACCAGGAGGTCCGTCGTGGCCAGCGAGCCGATGAGATAGTTGGCCGGGGTGTGGAGCTTCCTGGTGAGGAAGATGGTGGTGAGCACGAAGGCGTTGGAGAGGACCGTGGCCAGCGTGATGAGGGCGAGGACCACGGCCAGAGAGATCTGGAGGGCCTGCAGGGTCCCCGGGTCCCAGGCCTCTGGAGGAGCCGTAGCATTCAGAGATCGGTTGGAGGCCTCCTGCAGAAGGCCTTCCACTGACTGGTTCACCGGGGACATTCTAGGGGGCTCTCTCTTCCCGCAGACGTGGACACACACAGCTGCCTCTTTCACAGCTGTGTTGCCCACAGAACAAAGTCATCCTGTTTCGCACTGGCGGGGCCATGCGTCAGAACAGACCACACAGGGAAGAAACCTCAAGGCTGGACTATTTCAAGAGCATGGAGGTGACCACCAGCTGGTCGTGAAAGGTCTTTCCTAAACCGGATGGATGCCAGGACGTCTCGCTGTTCTGGAACTCTGCCCCACCAATGGTCAGGCCCGCTGGACCCATGCTGGATGTGCTAGACATTCATCAGGATACCACCCCAGTGTGGGCAGTGCCCTGAGATTCTTGCCTTCGGCGTTGTGGCTCCTTCTGAGGCCTGTGAGATAGACATGTTGGATGAGGAGCTCAGAACCCCTCCCCCATCCTATTCTGAGGCCATAGGGGATTTCGGGTTGCCTCTGGGGAGCTTTGAAAACGAGAGACACACAGAAATAGCAGCTGATTCAGAGGAAGAAGTCCAGTCGGCAGCTCCCAGGTCCGTCTCGACACATCATGAGGTACTTAGCGTTGGTTCCTGTCCCACTGATGGTTGCGAGCCTGAACAGACAAAACATCCCCGTTACCAAGACCCGAAGAATGCGTGAGCTGCGAGAAGGCAAAACAAACGGGTCCCCGCGAGTTCATGAAGAAGGGCACGTGTTCTGATTTCTGGGGTTTGAAAAAGAAGAAAAGTCGAGAGTTAGGTTCCAGAAGGACAGGTTAGACACTTGCGAGTAACTGTAGGAGGAAAAGGACCCTGCTTAGCGCGGCCCTGGTGCAGCAGAACCGGCATTCTTCACCGTGTCCGGGGGAGGGCCGCGGGGCCCACCCCCACGATTCCCAGGGGCAAAGTCTCATCGCCGTTGGAAGCATCACAGGCTTGTTACAAGCACCGTAAGCAGCTCTGCAAATCGTGAGTCAGAAATCCTTCTATTTACTCAGTGGAAACTAAACTAAACAACTCTGTGCACAGAAAAGCAGGGAAAAGAAAAGAGAGAAGGGAAAAAAAAAGGCCAGGAAAGATACCAAATTGTTAGCATGTATTTCTCTAGAAATTGGTGGGGGAAGTGACTTTTCTTCTATTCCACAGGATTTCCAAATTTCCTAGAGTGAGCCCCTTCCCTCAAAAGGCAAAGAACAAAACACCATTTTGTTAGCAAAGACGTGAAAACCCTGGACATTTTTCACGGTGAAAGTTCAAATTTAGAAAAAATACATTCGGCTGCCGAAGCTGGTTTGGCTCAGTGGATAGAGCGTCAGCCTGCGGACTGAAGGGTCACAGGTTCGATTCCGGTCAAGGGCATGTACCTTGGTTGCGGGCCCATCCCCGGAGCGGGGGGGGGGGGGGGGGGGGGGCGTGCAAGAGGCAGCTGATCGATGATTCTCTCTCATGGATGTTTCTAACTCTCTATCCCTCTCTCTTCCTCTCTGTGAAAAATCAACAAAATATATTTATTAAAAAAAATACATTTGGCTTTCCAAATGAAACTGGAAATTTGGTCACAAGAAAATCTTAAAGACTTTTTCTTCTCCCCTCTCGCCTTGAATCTGGGCTTCCGTATCCGGGACATGGGCAAGCCGGGGCGCTCTGAGGGCATGGGGACCTTGGAACTGAGGATCAGAAGGAGGCAAACCAGCGGCAGCCAGTGCAGGCCCTTCCCTGGCAGCTGAAGTCGGTGGGGCCTGGCAGGCAGCCCCTGGGTCTGTGGGGTCGGTAAGAGGAATTCCCAGACCCTTTAGTCCCATCCACACCCCCACTCTGCCTGTCCCTGCCTTGCATGGTATGCTACAACTCCACCAGGAATCCCTACCATCAATTTCATTTCTTCCCGGTCCACTTAGCACACAGGCTCTGCCCTGGGAGCATTCATAGCCCAGAGAAGGCATGTTGGACCCTGGAATGGAGCTGGCAAGGCAGAATGTGTGTATATACATTTAATAAAATGTGATGATTATAGCCGGGACTGGTTTGGCTCAGTGGATGGAGCATCGGCCTGCGGACTGAAGGGTCCCTGGTTCGATTCCGGTCAAGGGCATGTACCTTGGTTGCGGGCACATCCCCAGTGGGGGGTGTGCAAGAGGCAGCTGGTCGATGTTTCTCTCTCATCAACGTTTCTAACTCTCTGTCCCTCTCAATTCCTCTCTGTGTAAAATCAATAAAATATATATTTTTAAAAATGTGATGATTATAATTATGTATGACTGTGTCTTGCAGTTTGTGTGGTTTTCAACGTAATATATTTTGAACAATAGTCTGTTAATCACCCCACAACCATCTTTCTTAAAGGCTGCATATTGTCCCCTGGCTGGCTACCTCGAGGACAAGGGTTTAACAGTCCAAGTGGGAAGGGATGGGCCCGTGTTCCTGGTGGCTGGAAAGGCAAGAGCAAAGGCCCAGAGGTCAGAAAGTGCACAGCATCGTCAGAGGGCGCAAAGGGAGCAGCTGGCTGGGTTGAGAGGCCAGAGGCAGGGGAGGAGCTAAGGCCCCGGAGGCGGCTGAGGCCAGGGGTGGCAGGCAGCCAGGCACTGGGGAGAGTGTGGCTCGGACCATGGGGCAATCGGGCTCTAATCCCTGTTCTATGACAGCCCTCCTCTATGACCTCGGGCAAGTCCCATACCCTTTCTTAAAAAAAAATATATATATATATATATATATATATATATATATATATATATATATATATATATATATATATATATAAAAATATTGATTTCAGAGAGGGAGAGATAAAAACATCAACGAGGAGAGAGAATCATTGATCGGCTGCCTCCTGCACGCGCCCGCCACTTCACCCCCTGGGCCTATGCCCTTGGCCGGAATGGAACCCAGGGCCCTCCAGTCCGCAGGCCGAGGCTCCATCCACTGAGCCAGACCAGCTAGGGCCTGTACCCTTTCTGAGTCTCAGACTTCTTCCCCCAAAACAGTGGCCACCCTGCCTGCCTCCCAGGGCTGCTATGGAGTGTCCAAGGCTCCTGGCAAGACCAGCCTTTGACACCCAGGACATGCTGAGAGGCGTCAAGAATCACTGTCACGCCCGGCTGGCATGGCTCAGTGGTTGAGCATCATTCAGGACACATGTCCGGGTTGCAGGCTCGGACCCCAGTAGGGGGCAGCTGATCAATGATTCTCTCTCATCATTGATGTTTCTGTCTTTCTCTCCCTCCCTCTCTGAAATCAATGAAAATACACATTAAAAAAAAATCATTATCATCCTACCCAACTTCCCCTCTGGCCTTGAGCTCTGCTCAGCTTTATAGGAAAGGTTCAGTCTATGTCTATGGATGGATTTTTAAACGCTAAGCAAACCTGTAATGTGGTAGTTTCCCTCCCACTCCCCAAAACTGTGGGTGTTTCATCTTTTATTTTTTAAAAAATTTTAAAATATATATATTTTATTGATTTTTTACAGAGAGGAGGAGAGAGGGATAGAGAGCTAGAAACGTCGATGAGAGATAAACATCGACCAGCTGCCTCTTGCACACCCCCCACCGGGAATGTGCCCGCAACAAATGTACATGCCCTTGACCGGAATCGAACCTGGGACCTTTCAGTCTGCAGACCGACGCTCTACCACTGAGTCAAACTGGTTTCGGCAGGTGTTTCATCTTTTAAAAATATCTGCTGAGCCCTGGTCAGGTAGCTCAGTTGGTTGGAGCTTCATCACGATTTGCCAAGGTTGCGGGTTCAATCCCCAGTCAGGGCACACACAAGAATCAACCAAAGAATACAAAGCTAAGTGAAACAACAAATCGATGTGTCTCCTCGTCTCTCCCTCCCTCCCTCTCTCTCTTTCTCTCTCTCTCTCTCTCTCTCTCATCAATCAATTAAAAAAATATACCTGCCTAGAGGAGAGAAAACAGTCTCAATTTAAAAAACCAATCTTGAGTATTCAGCTCAAATAAACTCTTACAAAAATTCTCTTAAAAAAAAAAAAATCTGCTCCAAAATACTCCCAACGTTTGAAAATCCTTTCCTGGGGCTCCTGGTATGTCCCAGGCATTGAGTTGGCCCTGGAGCTGAGTGACTGGTCTGTGATGTGGGAACATGGCCCCCTCCTGACAAAGAGCCAACCAATGCTCAGGGAGGTGAGGTCACCCAGGTGGGCGTGGAAATTTCCATTCCTCTGCTCACTGCCTCACTCCAGGAAGAAAGGCCTCCGGCACAGGTGCTTCAGCAGTGAAGTTGAATCGGGATCTCAGGGAACAGGTGAAAATATGATCCCTCCTGCCCGACCCCAAAAGCTTCTGTAAAGATCCCTCCCACTTTGGTTCACATGGACAATGAGAAGTTGGGTCGGACTGCTTGGAATTTTCTTCCTTCCGGACAGTCTGGGCGAGAGGCGCCGTCCTTTCCCACGGAAGGCTGGTGTGCTTGCCCCACACACCCAGGCCTCTCCTTGGGTCCCAGGCATTCCAGTGACCTCATTCCAGAGGAAGGCGTGGACTCGGAAAGCCCTGAGAGGCTGGAGGGTGACGTCCTGGGAAGGACAGGATGGATGGGCTTGGTCAGAAAAGCCTCCTCCCTCCCGGGCCCTCCTGCCTGCTGTCCTTCCCGTCCTGAGCACAGCTGGGGGACTTCCCATAATCCAGCTGCCATTGGAGATACAGACTGTAGCGCTACAGTCAACTACCTCTCTCTCATCACGCCTCAAATAACAAAATTAAAAATGCAAATTTAAACAACAATGAGCCCTAACCGGTTTGGCTCAATGGCTAGAGTGTCAGGCCTGGCCTGTGGACTGAAGGGTCCCAGGTTCGATTCCAGTCAAGGGCATGTGCCTTGGTTGCAGGCACCTACCCACTAGGGCAGGGGTCTTCAAACTACGGCCCGCGGGCCACATGCGGCCCGCAGAGGAGTCTGATCCGGCCCGCCAGGTTTTTTGGGCAGTGAGCGCAGCCAAGGTGTTACAGTAGGAATTAGTAGTTCATATAGTCCGGCCCTCCAGCTCTCTGAGGGACCGTGATCTGACCCCCACTTTAAAAAGTTTGAGGACCCCTGCACTAGGGGGTGTGCAGGAGGCAGCTGATCGATGTTTCTCTCTCATCGATATTTCTAACTCTCTCCCCCTCTCCCTTCCTCTCTGTAAAAAAATCAATAAAACATATTTTAAAAAACAGAAAATAAAATGGGACCATTTTCACCCAACAGACAGGTAAACATTTCCAATCTGATCACGTCAGGTCATTCCGTGAGGGTACAGAGAGCAACAGGAATTGCCAGCTACCACCAGGAGAGTATAAACTGGAGGCACCTTGTTAGCAGACAATTTGGCATTATCTCATGAAGCAAACTCTGTGGTGACTACCTCACAGGCCAGTAGTTTCACTCCTAGGTCTGCATGACAGACACTCTTGGAGGTGTTTCCCAGCTGACAGCAGCCAGCATGGCCACGGCAGCACCGGCTGTAACGGACAACAAGAGGCCACCCCAACATCCACCAGCAGCGTGGGGCAATGGGGCATATTCCCGCCATGAGGCGCTGCAGGGAAGCACAACTGGTGGACCAAAGCAGCACGCATTCTCACACACACACACACACACACAGCACTGAGTGCCGGAGCCAAACACATGCAGGAAGAAACAAACTGCTCAGAGGTATAAATATGTGGCAACACATAAGGAAAAGAAGGCAAACATCTATCTATAGAAAGAGGAAATGTGGAAATTAGAACGGGACTTTGACCAGACAGGAGGAGGCTGCATGCGCAGGGGAGGCCCGGAGTGGAGATGGAGACAGAGCCAGGGGGGCTGGTGAGCCGTGCCTGGCTCGGGCTGGCTCCCCAGAACCGGAGCAGACACGGACACGGACACGGACACGGACACGGACACGGACAGCAGACACGAACACTGGCCCGCAGCCTCTGTAGCTGAGCACAGACCTGGAGAGGGGGGTGGGTCCCTCCCCTGGAGAGGAGGGTGGGTCCCTCCCAGCTCCCATGGGTGCCAGCGGTTGGCTTCCACCTCCCACAGAAGCCGAGTGGCTCCCGTGGAAGCAGTGTGGCTTCCGGTGGTGGGCTGCAGTTCCCGCGGCTCCTGTGGAAGGGGCAGGCGGCCTACTGAGCGCGATGTCGCATGATGGGCTACTAGTTAAATACAAAATTACACCTGGAGAGGAAAGAATGTAGGAATATAATTGTGGAGGGGTTTCAAAGATATCAATGATGTTCTATTTTTGTTGTTGAATATATATTTATTGGTTTCAGAGAGGAAGGGAAAGGAAGAGAGAAATAGAATCAGCGATGATGGGAGAGAATCATTGATCGGCTGCCTCCTACACGCCCCCTTCTGGGGATTGAGCCCGCAACCCAGACATGTGCCCGTGACAGGAATCTGACCTGGTTCATAGGTCAATGCTCAGCCAGTGAGCCACGCCAACTGGGCAATGATGTTTTATTTTTTAAGGTGATGGAGGGTACATGGGTATTTATTTTTCTTCTTTAACATGTATGTGTGTTTATGCATATATACTTTTGGTGGGAATGATATATTCACTGTTTTTCTTTTTTTTTTTATAATATATTTTTATTGATTTTGTACAGAGAGGAAGGGAGAGAGATAGTTAGAAACATCGATGAGAGAGAGTCATCGATCAGCTGCCTCTTGCACACCCCCCACTGGGGATATGCCGGTAACCAAGGCATGTGCCCTTGACCGGAATCGAACCCGGGACCCCTCAGTCCCCAAGTCGACGCTCTATCCATTGAGCCAAACCGGTCTCGGCTTCCCTGTTTTTCTTGAACAATTTTGTATATAATATATATATACTAGAGGCCAGATGCACGAAATTCGTGCAAGGGTAGGTCCTCGCAGCCCCGGTTTCATCCAGAAGGTCTTCTGGATGGTCATTCTGCTGTTTGGCCATTCGGTCGATTTGCATATTACCCTTTTATTAATATCTATCTATATCCATACTACTAGCAATAATATTGATATATTTTGACACTTTAATACCTATTGATATATTTGGGTCCCAAAGATGTGAGTTCTGGTCCCAGCTCTGCCACTGAGCAGCAGGTAGCCGAGGGTAAGTCACAATTTCTCTCTGACCATCAGTTCTTCCGAGGGAAAATGGGAACATAAGCATGGCTATGCTGCCCCAAAGGGGTGCTGAATAGTCCAGGAAGATCATGAATATGATGTGCTGTAGAGTCCTGAACAAGTGTTACCATGGTAACAAAGATGGAGGGCAGTAGTGAGAAGCATGTATTTTATGCCAGGCAGGCTCAGGCCCCAATCTCTGCTCCGCTTTCTCTCAGTGGCCATTGGGGAAGTTACTTGAGCTCCCAGGCCTGCACAGCCCAGGGATGGAGATGCGAATCCAGATCTCACAGGAGTTGGAGAAGATCTGCTAAGATCATGGATGCAGATGCCCAACAGAGTAAAGGATGACTTCTCTGGTTTCTCTGCGACGTGTCCAACTATAGTCAGGTCTCCAACGAGGTCTCTTCCTTACAAGGCGACATTATCCATGTCAGTGACAATGTCTGCTCTTGTTAGAGCTCCCTGTCCGCCAGGCCAGGGAGCTTCTCCCCTGCCCACCACACTCTGGGAGCATCAGCACAGCTGGGCTTTCCTCAGCTTCTCCCCTCCCAGCAGCATCTCCCCTGGCGTCCAGATCACAGGACTCCAGCACACCATGCACCACCACCCCCCCCCCCCAGCTCCAGCAGCTCTGCAGAGGGATGAAGGGGGGAAGGCAGGCACACAGACCTGAGTTCCAGTCCCAAATGGTCCCACAGGCTCCTCTGATCACAGCTGATTGGACCAGGAAGGAGATGTGACCCGATATGGACCAGGCAGATTCTCTCGGGAATGCAGAATGGAAACGCTGGGCAGACAGATGATAGAAAGCTAAGGATCCTGAGGCTGGAGTCGGGCCACAGCCATGACCAAATCCGGGGCAAGTTTTGGGGGAGCAGAAAAGCCATAAGTAAACAAAGAGAACAGATCTGCAGAGAGAGGCAGGAGAACGGAGCGGAGAAAGGAGCGGGGGGTGGAGGAGTGGGGAGGACCACCTGCCCCGGGAGAGGAGGAAGAAGGAGCCTTCCAGCCCCAGAGATGATCCTTCCAGCCCCCAGAGCCCATCAGTGACCTCCGTGGCCAGGAAGTCTCAGTGGTACCAACGCCTCCTCTTCCGAGGTGAGCCAGTTCGAATGGACACCACAGGCCCGAGGAACGGGAACAAGACAGGATTCTCAGTTCCTTCCCACCACGCAGGCCCTCCCGTGGATGGAGGCGAGTCATTCTGCCTCCTGGCCCGTACACTGAGGTGAACAGCACCTTCCTGCCAGAACTGCTACGTGGATTCAGTGGAGGAGGGAAAACATGCCTCACCCGGTGGCCACCCAGCACAGGCGCCTTTTATCCCTCCTCCCCGAGGCGTCCCACCCGGGAGATCCCCGCCCTCCCTTTCCAAAGGACCTGGATTTTAAGTGAGTCATAAAACTTCGCCAGAAACAGAGAAGATGGATGGGTTTTTTTTTTGTTGTTTTTTTTTTTGTGTGTGTGTGTATGTGTGTTTTTTTTTTGTTTGTTTTTTGTTTTTTTTTTAAAGAGTAGCCTGGGGGAAGCACACTCTGTTATCTTTTTTTTTTTTTTTTTTTTAATATATTTTATTGATTTTGTACAGAGAGGAAGGGAGAGAGACAGAGAGTTAGAAACATCGATGAGAGAGAGTCATCGATCAGCTGCCTCTTGCACACCCCCCACCGGATGTGCCCGCAACCAAGGTACATGCCCTTGACCGGAATCGAACTCAGGACCTTTCAGTCCCCAAGCCGACGCTCTATCCATTGAGCCAAACCGGTCTCGGCTGGATGGGTTTAATGTATGCTCAGAAGCCGGCCTCATCCTTTTGGAGGGAAAAAAAAAACACAAAAAACCAAGGTTCTGTGATAGAGATTTGTCGCAGTAGGATAATCCCCACAGAGGGACTGTGCATCTGTCTGCTCTTTCTCTGGAAGCTGGGCGGCACGGATGAGCAAGCCCTGCGCAGGGCAACGGGCCTCCATGAGTCTGGAGAGTTCTCCCGCCTGTGCAAAGCGCATCCACAGCTGCTATTTCATCTTCCTGTCTGTCTCCCGGAACCTCCCACAGCCCTGCTTTCTCCTCGGTAAAATCAGGGCATCCAGTCGATTTGCTGGGGGTGTCAGAGGGTGAGATAAAAAATAATAGATGTGAGAAAAGTTTTAACATGGGTGTGTGTGTCTATCCACAGCTATCCATCTGCAGATCTATATTTGAGGGCAAGTTTTGATCTCTAATCATTATCCTTTTTTTAATGAAAGATTTTAAAATTGGTTTTAAAGAGGGAGGAAGGGAGAGGGAGAGAGAAACATCGAAGCAAGAGCAAAGGACTGAAACCCGGGCATGTGCCCTGACTGGTAAGCGGCCCAGTGACCTTTCCTTGCACAGGGCGACGCCCAACCGACCGAGCCACACCCGCCAGGACTCTAATCAGCATCTTGGGCAAGATCATCTTTCACCTTAGTTTCTCTAATTATAAGAATATAGGAAATGTAGAAAATTAAAAGTAGCCCAACCTCTGAACCAAAACTTCCACGCTCAGCTCTAAAACAAACGAAAACATGTATGTCCACCAGAAGACTTGTGCAAGAACTGCTGGCAACGGCGCTATTTCACAATCCCAGCCTGAAAACCACCGGCAGACATCAGCAGGAGAATGGGCAAATCCGCTGCGGCTGATTCACCTGAACGCCTCACTCTACGTCCCTGTGTGTCACTGAGGGGGACCCGCTCCCCGCTACACACAGCCGCAGAGGAAATCTCACAGACATCAAGTTGAGCAGAAGCAGCTCAACATGATGGCACCAGATGTGATTCAAACTTCCTCAAATTCAAGAAGAGGCAACACTGACCTCTGCTGACGGAAGTCACACCCTGGCGGGAGGGAGTACAGTGACTGGGAAGAAGCGTGAGGGGGCTTGTGGGTACAAGTCATGCTCTATTTCTTTCTCTCTTTCTTTTTATTTATTTATTATTTTATTGAGTTTTTACAGAGAGGCAGGGAGAGGGATAGAGAGCTAGAAACATCGATGAGAGAGAAACATCGATCAGCTGCCTCCTGCACCCCCCCCACTGGGGATGTGCCAGCAATCAAGGTACATGCCCTTGACCGGAATCGAACCTGGGACCTTTCAGTCCGCAGGCTGATACTCTATCCATTGAGCCAAACCAATTTCAGCCATGCTCTGTTTCTTAAGCTGGATGTGTTCTCTTTGTGAAAATGCATCAGGTTGCACACTTGTATTTTGGGTACTTTTGCTTTTGCAAAAAGTTTACCTAAAAAAGCAATGGGCCAAAACCGGTTTGGCTCAGTGGTAGAGCGTCGGCCTGTGGACTGAAAGGTCCCGGGTTCGATTCCGGTCAAGGGCATGTACCTTGGTTGCGGGCACATCCCCAGAAGGAGGTGTGCAAGAGGTAGCTGATCGATGTTTCTCATCGATGTTTCTAACTCTCTATCTCTCTCCCTTCCTCTCTGTAAGAAATCAATAAAATATATTTAAAAATAAAAAAAATAAAAAAGCAATGGTTAAGTGCCTAACAACCGTAGGCATCCATTTTGCTGATCAAAAGGAGACCCTGAGCTTGTCACTTAACACTTTTCAGCTTAGTTTCCTCAGGCGGAAAAGGGGGCAATACCAGTTCCAACCTCAAACTGCTCTTAGGTTTGCGTGAGCTGAAGAGAGAGCACCGGCCACGCAGTAATTGCTCCCTTCATTCTAGCTCGTTATAAGGAACAGCCCCTCCCTGGCAAACATGACTTAGAAGGAACTTTTCAAATGATGTCACCCAATCAGCGGAGAGGGCTGCTGTCCAGAGAGGCGGGTGACGCGCACGAGACCCCAAAGTCTGGCTTCCCTTCCAGCTCAGCTCCGTGCTTCTACCACCCACGCTGCCTTCTGGGTCCAGCATGGGCCAGCCATGGCCAAGAGAATGAGGCTTGTGAGGAAGTGGGCAAAGGGGTTTTAAACGCTCACCATCTGCTCCTAATACTTTATGTTTTAAAAATATATCTTATTGATTTTTTTACAGAGAGGAAGAGAGAGGGATAGAGAGTTAGAAACATCGATGAGAGAGAATCATCGATCAGCTGCCTCTTGCACAACCCCCACTGGGGATGTGCCCGCAACCAAGGTACATGCCCTTGACCGGAATCGAACCTGGGACCTTTCAGTCCATAGGCCAATGCTCTATCCACTGAGCCAAACCAGCTTCGGCTTGCCCCTACTACTTTAATACTTACTAATCCTTGAGGCAGAGTTAGTTCCCATTTTATAGATGAAAAAAACTGAGGCCGAGAGAGGTAAACCCACTAGCCCAAGGCCACAAAGGTGGCATAACTAGGATGAGAGCCAGCGCTAAGAAATTCTAAAACAGCCACTCCTGCCCACCTGTGACCACTGAAGGCCTTAAATGTGGCCTCTGGGATGTGCTGTTAAGCGTAAAAACCACTGGGTTTCAAAGGCTTAGTTCAAAAAAGAATGAAAAGTATTTCAATTAATCATTTTTATATGTTACATGTTAGTGATTTGGATATGTTGAGTAAATAAAATATATCATTGAAATTAATTTCACTTTTTTTAAAACTTGGTTATCTCTAGATTTTCTAAATCTGAAATTATATTTGTGACTTGCATTCTAGCTCTCTTGGGTATCACTGCTCTAGAACCAGTGGTTCTCAACAGGGTGATGTCGCCCTCTAGGGGTCACTTTGAGACTGTTCTCAGAGAAATCAACGAGATCCAGGTAAAGGGCTGGGAGAGCAGTAATGGTAAAGTAACGGCCAACATTAGTAAGAGCTTACTATGAACCAGACACTGTTTCAAGCGCTCCTCCTCTATCAACTCATTAAAGTCTGACCAGAACCCTCAGAAGTCATCCCATTATTCTCTTTCCCATCGCCCAGGGGGAGGGGACTCAGGGGGAGGGGACTGAGGCCCAGAGAAGTGGCTTCCCTAAATCCCAAGCTGGGCCTGGAACTGGGCTCACTCCACTCCACGCTCCGCCACTCAGAGGTGCTGAGCAAAGTCAGTCCCACTCCCTTCCTCACTCTGCAGATATTCACCCCACGCATGCCTGGACACATTCAAAAAACCTTTGCTGGGTGCCTACTGTATGCCAGGCTCGCTCACTTCCTTTGAAAGGGCCTCTTTTTGCTGAGGGGAGGTACACGGACGTCATTCAGCACTCAGCACAGCCCAGACAGAAGGCGAGAATGTGGTTCCTGAGTGCTCCTCACCCTGAACAGGCCCAAGCATTACCTGGGGACCTTACGGGAAACGCAGGTTCTGATTCTGTGGGTCTTGAGCAGGACTGAGATTCTGTATTTCTATCAGAAGCACCCATGGGCCGCAAGGAGGTAATTGTACAAGGGACAATAGCAGTGCCAACCCTAGGGTTCGAGCAGGATGTCAGAGTGTCAGGGCAGGAAGGACTCTTCATCTAATCCAACTCCTTCATGGGCAGGAGAGAGAAACAGAGAGGGTAAGACACTCGCCCAAGGTCACACAGTGAGCTACAGGCAGAGCCCAAGTCTTCAGATTCCCATCAGCGCTCCTGCTGCCTCCAGTGTGCAGCAGGAACTTGAGATGAATGACAAAAGCACCCAGAGGCTCCCACATCTGTTTCACACTACGTGCTTTTTGGCATTTTCAAGCCCAACCCCTAACCCCAACACACACATCTCGCATTTGAGCTTCCACCCTAAGGGAGGAATTCTGAGAACAGATTCTCAGGGCAGACCACACTCTGCAAGAACCCTGAAGGGCGGTCCCCTGGCCCTGGAGCTCCAGCCCCTCCCTTGCTGACTGCCTGTCTTCCTGTCGGGCCTGATGTCCAGAGGGGTGGGGGACACGCGTGCAGTGCCATGAAGCCCAGTGCCCTCTGTGTAGGGCATCCACTGCCCTCAGCTGTCCAGCAGCAGGCAGTAAAACGCAGACCCTCAGCCCTGCTGAGAATGCCAGCAGGTATCCTTCCTCCTCTCCCACCTGTCCAATTCCAACGTCAACCTCAAGATCAAATTCAACCATCTCCTCTTGGTTGAAATGTGTCTACCCTGTCCACCCAAATGGGACCCCCTCTCCTCTGTCCAACAACTGCCTCACGTTTATGACTGACACGTGTGTCTCTCGTCATCCCGCAGTCCAATGCCATGGGGCTCCCTCCCTCACGATGGTCCATTCCGGGAGCAGAGACTGGTTTGTTCACAGCTGTAGGTTTTGGACTTAATACATACAGTGATTCAGGAAGGATTTATTCAAAGCGTAAGTGAAAGAACACTGATGGATTTACCTTTGACAGCCTGTGCCTCTGGCACCAAATGTCCTTTAAAAAAAAAAAAAAAAAAAAAAAAAAAAAAAATATATATATATATATATATATATATATATATATATATATATATATATATATATATTTCTCGCACAGAGAGGAAGAGAGAGGGATAGAGAGCTAGAAACATTGATGAGAGAGAATCATTGATCAGCCGCCTTCTGCACACCCCCTACTGGGGACGTGCCCGCAACCAAGGTACATGCCCTTGACCGGAATCGAACCTGGGACCCTTTCAGTCCGCAGGCTGACACTCTATCCACTGAGCCAAACCGGTTTCGGCACCAAATGTCCTTTGGTCATTCCTCCTGGATGTACCACAGGGGCCCCCACCTCAATCGAGCCACCATCTTCCTCATCCATACCCTACTTCCTGTCTCCTCCTTGGATGGCTTACTCACCCATCCCCAACCTCTAGAATCCTCCCTCCCTCTCTCTCTTACTCAGCCTTTTCTTTTATGGGTGAGGGAGCTGAGGCCCAGAAAGAGAATGCCATCAGCTCAAGGTCACACAGCAAGTACGTGGCCAAACCCAGGACCCTGCTCTCGGGACAGCCCGGACTCCCTCCCTAGCATGACCTCTCATGCCTCTCCAGGTTCTGTCTCCTCTCCCCTGACTTCTCTCCTCACACGTGGGGCATCTGTGCCTTGGTTCAGGCTGACAGCCTGCCCTCTGTCTGGGAGAGCAATGTGTCCCACTCTCTCTCAGACATGTCCACTGACATCTGCTCTCCATCCTCTGAGGCCCTCTCAAAGCCACTTCCTCTAGGAAGCCTTCCCGGTCAGCCAGAAGCAAAATCTGCCTCCTGTACACCCGCCCCTGGCTCCAGGCCGGTTTGTGCCTGTGGCGGAAGCTCCTTGAGGAGCTACCCTCCCCACTCCAGTGCCAGGAGCACTGTAGGCTGCAATGGATATAGAGCAACTCCCCAAAAACAAACACAAGATAAAAAAAAAAAAAAAAGATATAGAGTGACTCCTCTTCCAGGGCTCACGGGAGCCCTGGAGAAATAGCTGCATTTTTTCCCTCCTGTCTGACAGTCTCCGTTGGCTCCCACATCTAAATAAAATTTAAAAATCGCACCGCTGCCCTGACTGGTTTGGCTCAGTGGATAGAGCGTTGGCCTACGGACTGAAGGGTCCCGGGGTTCGATTCCCGTCAAGGGCATGTACCTTGGTTGCAGGCACATCCCCACTAGGGAGTGTGCAGGAGGCAGCTGATCGATGTTTTTCTCTCTATCCCTCTCCCTTCCTCTCTGTAAAAAAAAAAATCAATAAAATATGTATATTTTTTAAAAAATCGCACATGGTCCACAAGGTCCTGTGTTAACTGCTGCCCCCACCGCCCCCAAACCAGCCACCTCTCTGGCCTCATTTCCTACCATCTGTTCCCCTTAAATGTCACCTCTCAGGCAAAGCGTTGGCCAGCCAACAGAAAGTAGTTCTCATCCCGTAAGCTAGCCCCTGCTTCAGGCTCATTTCAGCACTTCCCCCCATCGGCCACCGCCTGAGCATTCTGGGCTGGACACGGCATCTGTGAGGTCATGTGCAGAGGTGGTCACTCCAGCCCATGGGGTGGAGGGGCCCACCCAGGGAGAGTGTCCGCTAGGAGAGGAGAGGAGGGCCTGGGAGAGCAGAGGAGCGAATGGCCAGAGAGAGGAGGATGAACCTGCAGAAACAGAGCCGCAGCAGCACCACAGACGATATTGAGTAGCAGGAGCCAGGAAAGGGCTCCCGGAGGAAAGGCGTGGTCAGCCGTGCGGGGCGGCTGCTGAGAAAGTTAAAGACTGAACACTGTCTGCCGAGTTCAGCTTCCTGGAGGACAGAAGTGGCCTGGCCAGACCCCCGCCCCTCTGTGGGCCTCAGACAGGGGCCATCTGTGCAACGAGAGGAACTTCCTAAGTCCTGGGAACTCTCTGCTCTGAGATTCTGTGTTTCAGCACAGATCCACATCCCAGTCGCCAGAAAGACCAGTCATCCGCCTGCAGCCTGGGAGAGGAGGAATGACCTAACGGCACACTCTGAGGAAGTTTCTGGGCCTGCACTGGGCACTGTGGGGAGGAGAGCAGCCCCAGGTCCTACCAGTCAGGTCCAGCTGGTCAGCTCCCTCCCTCCTATGTGACCCTCTTGGTCCTGGCTTCCCTGGATGCCTCCAGGACAGAGACCACCCCTCCTCCCCACCAGCTGGACAGGATCAAAGGCTGGAGGAGGCTCAGCTTCTTCCCACCAGCTGGGCCACCCCTTTTTCCCCACCAGCTGGGCAGGATCAAAGGCTGGAGTGGCCTTGCTTGCTCGGTAAAGGGCCCTCGATGTCCTTGGGAGGAAGGCGAGACCCTGGCCAGCGACTATGCAGTCCATGGGGGAGAACAGACCCACATTGGAGGCCCAGTCCAAGGAAGAGGTTGAGAGGCTGTGCCGAACAGTGACCTCATTTGATTTGCACAGCAAGCCTGTGAGGCGGACATTCTCACGCCCACGTCACATGGAAGGAAACCAAGGCTCAGAGAGGTTCGGGGCTTTCCCAAGGTCACACAGCTAGCAAACAGCCAAGCCTGGTTTGTAATGCAGCCAGTCTGATAGAGAGCCCCTACGCTTTTTTTAAATAAATATATATTTTTATTGATTTCAGAGGGGAGGAAAGAGATAGAAACATCAATGATGAGAGAGAATCATTGATTGGCTGCCTCCTGCACACCCCCCACTGGGGATTCAACCAGCAACCCAGGGCATGTGCCCTTGACTGGAATCGAACCCAGGATCTTTCAGTCTGCAGGCGAGGCTCTATCCATTGAGTCAAACCAGCTAGGGTGAGGTCCCCTACTCTTAACCCTTGCACCTCCCCAGAGCTGGGGGAAGCTTTAGTCATACATTCTGTCACAAGCAGTGTGACCTTGGGAAAGGTTTGTCCCCCTCTCCACATCTGCGATAAAGCCGGTTTCTTAGTGCCCTCCCAGTCCTGACGGTCTGTGATTAGCTGGGATCTGTACACAACTTTACCGTTTACAAAAAGGCATCCATTCGGCGGCTCCTCCATCCCCCAATCTCGCAGGGTGGGTAGAGGCAGACCCTGCATTTGACAGATGTGCAAACTGAGGTTGAAGAGATGCAGTGACCTGCCCAAGGTCACAAAGCCAGCCCGGGCCCACGGGGCTTGGGGTCTGGAGCCCGGGTTCCACCCTGGACGCTCCTGCAACTCCCCTCCGGAAAGGGGCGGCCCGCGCGGCGCCGCACCCGACCTGGCCGGCAGGGGGCAGCGCCCGCTTCCCTTGCCACCGAGGCCCCGCGGGGAGCCGCAGCCCCCCACCTGGGGGCGCGCCTCCTGCCCCGGCCACACCGCGCTCCCACGCCCGCACCCCGGCACCCCAACGCGCGCCCGGGACCCCGCAGCCGCCCCCGGCCCCGGCCCGCCCTCCGTCCTGGGACCCGGACGGGCAGGTCCTCGGGGACCCTCCTCCGGAGGCGCCGGGAGGTGGGACGTCCCGGGCGGCCGAGGCCCGATCCCAGGCGCCCGGCTCCGGCGGGATGGCTCCGGCGGCCCCTCCGGGCGCTTACCCGCTCCCGCCGCGCGCCCGCCCGGGTCCTGCTTCCTCCGCGCGCCGCGTCCGGTCTCCCCGCCGGCCGCCGCCTCATCTCCGCGCCGCCCGGGCCGAGCTCCCGCGCCCTCCCGCGCTCCCTCCGCCCTCCCGGCCCTGCGGCTCCGTCTCGCGCTCCCCTTCCCGCGCCGCCACTCCTCCCGCGCCCCTCCCTCCAGCTCCCCTTTCCTCCCCTCCTCCCGCTCCTCTCCGTCCTCCTCCCCCTCCCCCTCCCCGCCCTCCCGCTCCCCGCCCCCCACCCCCGCCCGCGGCCTCCGCTCCAGGCCCCCCCCCCCGCCCGCCCACCGGGAGCGAGGCCCGGCCCGGCCCCCTCCCGTCCGGGTCCTGCGGGAGCTCCGAGTCCCACTCCACCCCCCACCTCCGTCCTGGCCGCCGCCCCAGCCCCGGGCTCCCCATCCCCACCTGTAGGAGGGCGGGTGGCTGGTCCGGGGTAGAGGGTGGGGAGGTGGGCCACGGCCAGAGACCCTGTGGAAGCCCAGCTCCCCCATCCGTCCCTGTGCCCTGTGTCCATCGCTAGTTGGATTTTTTTCTTCTTCAGTTAACAGGTATTTATTTACCAGCCCCCTGCGCATCAGGCATGCTCTAGGCGTGGGGAACACAGCTGGGAACAAAACAGAGGTGGGTGCCATGGAGCTTAATGAACGTGGTAAGTCAGTCTTAGGAGCGTTTATAGGGGTGAGGGGCCTGGAAGGAGCACAGCAGGGGAAGGAGACAGAGAGTGAGGGGAGGTCTCCCTCCCTGAGAAAGTGGATCTGAGCAAAGGCAGGAGGTGAGGGAGGGGTCCAGCTTCCAGTGAGGGACAGCGCTCAGAGACCCTGAGGGCACAGGGACCAGCGGGCACAGGGACCAGAATGGCAGGAGCTGAGGTCAGAGAGGCAGCTCCTTCCCTCATTCCCACAGCCGGTGCCAAGGAAGGGGAGGCGACCCCCAGGTTCCAGCGGGGATGCATCTACCTGCTTGCAGAGAACCGGGGTGGAGAGACCAGGGCACAGAGGAACAATGAGAAGCGGCCCCACGCTGAAGCGGCCCCACGCTGGGCACGGCTGGTGTCCGGGCTTCATGTGGCTCCTGGGGAGCTGGCCGCTGTCCTGACAGGCTCTCTGCCAATCTGGACTCCACGTATCTCGAAGCTTGTTGTTAAGTGCACTTGCCATTATGAGCCCTTGATGGGTTGACCCCTTCATCATTGCGAAGTGCCCCTCCGTCCCTGGCAGTGGTTCTTGTGAAATCTCGTTAGCTGGGTGCCGCTGGTTAACGGGCAGCCCACACAGCTGCGGAACACCTAGCACACCGAAAACCCCGCAGCCCCTCCTGCCGTTCTCCTTAGTGTCCTGCTCTGCCAACTCCCTACCCGCTGGCCCTCCCCTCCTTTCCTCACACCGCACCCTCTTGGTTTACCAGCTGACGATCAGCCTGGAGCCTTCATCTCGCTCAATCTTTCTTTTTTTGGGAGGCTGGGATCAATGGGCATTAATAATGCAAAAGCCCTTTTTGTCCCAGTGCAAACCCCAGGCTGATCAATCACTGGCAAACGGACAAGAGTTATGTGCAGCCTCACCCCTCTCGGCCTTCTTCACTCTACTCAGGCCCTGGGCTCTCTTCCCGAATAGGAAATAGGAAATGGCAAACGGAGGCATTCCCCCAAATGGGTGCTGCTGCTGACACCCCAAGGTGAACAGCCCTAGAGGAGGAAGGGGTCCTAGCCAGACAGCTCCGCCAGGGTCCCAGCCTGAGCCCCTGCAGCAGGGAAACCCACATGGCAGAGTACATACAGACACACCAGGGAGAAGACCTGGCAGCTCCGGAAGCTGCCCTGACCGGGGGTGAGACACAGAAGGGACCGGAGAGATGGGCAGCATCTCAGCACGCACTAAAGAAACTTCCATCATGGAACAACAAGAGCAGGTCAAATGGTGAATGCCCTGGAAAGCTGGTTTAAGCAAAATTCTGGGTCTGCTGGAGAGGGCTCACGTCAGCCTCTCAGCCCTCACGCTGGGCCAGCGGGTGTGTGAAGCACAGACCCCACTCTCAGGAAGCTCACAGGCCAGGAGAAAAAGCCCACACGCGGTAAAGCACAACCCAACCCAATGTCGGGGGAGGGGCAGAGGTAGCAGGGGCTTCAGGGGCTCAGAGCAAAGCAGGCCCCACCGGGGAGGTGGGCAAGGGCAACCCCTGCACTGAGCCTTGAAGAGGGGTGGGAGGCATCTGAGCAAACAAGAGGGAAGGGGAGCAGAGAAGTTCCCTGGTAGAAGGAACAGCATGTGCAAAGGCCCAGAGGCTACAGAGAATTTGGTCTGTAGATGTTGCTAGAGTGAGGGAAAGTGGTCGGGATGAGCCTGGTGGGCATGCAGGGGTCAGCTCATGAAGCCTTGAATGCCAGGTGAAGGGTCTGGGGCTTTATCATGGGAGCCAGTGAATGGCTTTGAGCAAGGCTGTGGCATGACTGGACAGGGCAAGTTGGCACCCTGTGGCACCCTGTGGTACCCTGAACTCTGACATCCATGTGGGCATCATCAACAGTTCCATCACAATCTCCATCCCTGCTACTGCCATCCAAACACCTTGGGGCGAGTCCCAGATCAGCTTCTCCATGCGTCATTGGAGCAGACTTCCTAAAGCATATGGATCCCCTGCCCAGGCATCTCAAGTCCCTCCTCACTCCCTCCTGCAGAGGTCCCGAGTCCCTTACCGGCATTCCAGGCTCTTCCCAGTGTGTTCCCACTCTCTATGCCCTCCCTGACTTCTTAAACCTGGCTCATGCTTTTTCTTCCATTCAGAAAGTCCTGGCCCTCGTTTCCATTGGTTAGAGTCCTACTCATTTCCAGAACCTTCGATACCTCCTTGGTCTCCCATGACTCATCCTTCAAGGCCCAGCTCTGAAACCCCCTGTTCTGTGGGGCCCTTCCCACTCCTCCTGATAGAGGTGGTGAGTCCCTCCTTAGAGGTCGGATGGCCAGTCCCTCCTTAGAGGCTGATGCAAGGATCAGGCTGAATTTGAATCCTGATTTCTCAGTAGCTGTGCAACCCTGGACAAGTCATCTCAATTCCGAGAGCTGGCTCACGAGGAAAAGGATAAGAATAATAGTACTTCTTCATGGGGTGATGAAACCAAGCATCTAAAGTACATTGCACGGTGCCTGGCACAGAGTGAGCCCTCCCTGAGTGCTCCCTGCAGTATAATGGCCACACCTTTCATATTTATTTGTGTCCATCTCCCCTAATACGATTTTGGGAAAGGAAGGGGGTATTATTCACCTAGGTATGCCCCATGCCTACCACATGGAAGACATTCAACCAAAGATGGATGGATGGATGGATGGATGGATGGATAAATTAATGACTAAAGAAGCCACCCGGCCACTCCTGCTCCCCTAGAGTCCCCTCTGCTGAGGAGGTGGGAGTCTGGCTTGTTCATTTCTGAACGGGGTTGAATGAATTGTGGGTAAGAGGACTCGCGTCTGGGGCACGCTTTGTCGTCAGACAGACTGTGGTTGGCAATTTCTTCTGGGGCCAGCTGTCTAGACAGAGGGGACATCTGCACCACCGAGGAGCAGGGACTGCATGGGAATCAGGATCCAGGGGAGGGTGTTCTTCCTCCATCACGCAGGACCTGGCAGAGCAGGTTTGCTGTCTGCCGCCAGCAGTAGAAATTAGTTCCCAGCTTCCACTGGGGGAGACAACCAAGAGGGGCTCCACATGTCCCCGACCAGCCAGTGACAAGGGTAAGAGAAGGTTGGAGAATTCATCAAGGAGAGGAACTGAGATGTATTGAGCAGTTTTTAATGTGCTAAGCACGATGCTAAGTGCTTACCATGCATTATCCTCTCTGCAGCCCCGGGAGGGAAGCACTCTTGTGCATTGCCACTCGATGAAGAAAGAAACAGACACAGAAAGTCAGCGACGTTCCCTTGCAAGGGCCAGATCAGGATGGGACCTGGGTCATGTCTAACTCCCAGGCCCATGCTCCTCCCCGGGAATCACACATTTAGCCAACTAATGCACTGAGCACCTTCTCTTTGCACAGGGCCTGTGGTAAGCGGCGAGAGGCTAGCAGGGGTAATTAAGCCGTGACTTCTTCTCTCCAAGAGCTTATCACCTGAGGACAGAGGTGATCTCACTCAGCGCTGTGTTCCCAGCCCAGGGCCTGGCAGTACCGTGAAAGTGGAATAAAGCACAGATGTCAGACCTGGAAGTTCTCTTTGGAGTTCAGGTATACCCACCCTGTTTGCTTACAAATGGGGGAACGGAAACCTAGAAGTTGGAACTAACTGGAGACCATGGTAAGGGGCTTGGGCTCTGGACCCAGACTACTTGGTTTGAATCTCAGCTTTACAGCACTTACCAGCTGTGTGACTTCGGGTTGGTCAATTAACCTCTCTGAGCCTCAATTTCTTTGACAAAAAAAAAAAAAGGATGGTTTGGTTCCATGGACAGAGCATCGGCCTGCAGACCGAAGCGTCCAGGTTCAGTTCTGGTCAAGGGCACATCACGGGGTGCGGGTTCAATCCCTAGTAGGGGGTGTTGCAAGAGGGAGCCAATCAATGATTCCCTCTCATCATTGATGTTTCTATCTCTCTTTCCCTCTCCCTTCCTCTCTACAATCAATAAAATAAATGTTTAAAAGGATGGATTTGTGAGAATTAAATAAGATCATCTATGTAGCCCTGACCAGTTTGGCTCAGTGGATAGAGCGTCAGCCTGCGGACAGAAGGGTCCCAGGTTTGATTCCAGTTAAGGGCCTGTACCTTGGTTGCAGGTACATCCCCAGTAGAGGGTGTACAGGAGGCAGCTGATCAATGTTTCTCTCTCATCGATGTTTCTAACTCTCTCTCCCTCTCCCTTCCTCTCTGTAAAAAAAAAAAAAAAAAAAAATCAATAAAAAATATTTTTAAAAACATCTTCTATGCATGGAGCTTAGCATAACACTTAACATGTAATCCCACAACAGTTGGCTCTGTTTGTGATGAACACAGTGAGTTAGGAACAGATCTGGGTTAGACCCTGGGCTTCCTGACTCGAAGTCCAGTGCTCTTTCCAGCTCCTCAGGTTCCTTATGTCCATTAGAGTGTGGTCAGGGGAGAATGGGAGTCACTTAGGTGTGATCAGGTGTCTGCTGTCTTAGGGAACAAGTACCCACCACAGTCCCAGTGCCTCCTGCCACGCCCACTCCCTGTCTTTGAATTCTCTCTCTCCTCCTTCCTTCCCCGAAACCCCCTGCCCTGGAGCAGAGACTCCTAACCAGAGACACACCACACACTGAAACTTCTGATACCATCCCACACCTCCCATCGCAATTTCCTCTGCCCCCGCAGGGTGGGCCTGAGCGGAGGAAGGCGCCGACAGGAAATTCCCCGGAGCAGGGAGGGGTGGATGTCCGAGGTCGGCCAGGGATACTATCTCCAGCATCAGGCCTCCTAGCAAGCCGGGAAGGAACCGGTCCCACGGGAGAGGTTTTTCTGTTTGTTTTCCTCAAGCTTGACTTCTAACAAGAGAATTTAATTAAGAGCTCCGCTGCTTCGCCCGGGGAATAGAACTCCGAGGGAACAGCGAGGCAGAAACTGGTGCCCGCCAGGAGAGGAGGAAGAGTTGACTCAGATCAGCCCCAGGATGGGGTTAAGCCACAGCAGAGACGTTCAGCTCACAGAGGACATTTGGTGTGACCCCAAGACAAGCATCTTTTCCTGCAGGAAAAGTGTTAGATTCTGCGGTGCACACGTGAAGACGTTTAGACCAGCTGAAGCAACAGGCAGAGTTTGATTTCCCCAATTGTTCCCGCTCATACCTCTCCAGCTGTCCTCCCCGGGGCGGCTGGGGTGTGGAGGCAAGTCAGTGAGTCCGAGTTCATATTTCGATCCTGCGCCTCCCTCAGCCTCAGTAGCATCATCTGTAAAAATGGGACAACTCCACCAATGCAGTCACATGATCCACCTATACAATAAGGATAACAACATCTTTCTTGCAGAGTTGCGGGTCGGGGGGATGAATGAGCTGTGAGCTGGGAAACAGAAGAGAGAAAAGAGCACGGGCTGGAGAATTAGACAGGCCTGCTGCTCCCTTGGGGCTGGACGACGTTTCTCTGGGCCCCAGTTTCCTCATCTGTAAAATGGGGAGGTTAGTGCCTACTTCACTGGGTTAGTAATGAGACGAAATGAAACACGGTCTGGAAATACTGTACCTGCCCCTGGGCCTGGCCAATCATTAAATGTTTGTGAAATTGGAAATACCCGCTCCCCACCCCTCCCTTCGCCACCGGACTCCCAGATTTGTCACGGAGAGAAAGAGAGGAGGGCTTGTTTGTGATTTGACATGGTTGACATGGCTTCCTCCTTCTCTGCTCTCTGAGACTTCCGGGGGCTGGGCTGGAGGCTCAGTCATTTGCCAAGAGGACACATTTTCCCTGACTTTACACTCGCCGCAGGACTGACATGGACTGGGTATGGGCCAGCTTAGTCATCTTAACAAAATCCAATAATCAGTTCTGTTTTTTTGTGTTTTTTTTTAAGACAATATTCAACGTTTAGTCTAACCTGTCATTTCAGCCAAAAAGAATGAAATGTTTTGTGAGGAGAGGTACATGCCCCGGAGGAGCTGATGTCCTAATCTCTTGGTTTAACTCGTGACAAAGCTGTTTGAAAAGGACTTTGATGTATCTGCCCCCACGTGGCCAGAAGGAAGCCTCTAACTCACATCTCAGCTCCTGGAAGTCTCAGGAAGAACTGAGGCTGCAGGAGACAGAAGAGGGTGGTGGGGTGAGGGTATGCGACAGGGGGTGGGGGAGGCTGGGGGAAGGTCAATGGGGGGGGGGGGAAAGGAGATCTATGTACTAATATATGTAATATTTTAAGCAATAAAAAGAAAAGAAAAGTAACAGAGAAGAAACTTGGCCCTGGGTTTGAGTTCCCATTCAGCTGGCCGGGATGTGAGGGCGATCTGGCTGCGACATCTGTCACCCCATTGATCGCCAGGGTTGATTCGGCTGATCTGGCTGGCTAGGTGGGTGTCCCCCTCCTCCCTCACCGATCCATGTGCGTCCCTCCCGGAGCTGCGCGCTCGGTCGAAGAGGACGACTTTCCCCCAAGAGGAGAGGACCGGTCTTCGGTCAGGGGTATACGAGTACTACGCTCCCCTGCTAGAACCTCCAAACAAGCCCATTCAGCTGGCCATTAGTTCTTGCCAGGTGAGCTCAGCCAGACCCACCACTTCTTGAAACCTCTGTTTCCCCTCTCCCTTACTTCATTCCATTTCCTCTTTCTGTCTCGTTCTCAAGGGGGCCCTCCTGGCACCCCCTCTCTGACATACTCTATCTCCTTACCCTGCTGTGGTATGTTTTTCTTAGCATTTTACTGATGTTATATTTTTACTAGAGGCCTAGTGCATGAAATTTGTGCACTGGTAGGGTCCCTAGCAGCTGCCGGCTGCTGGCTGGGTACTCCCTCCCTTCCCCCAGCCGCCTGCCAGTGCTCTCGGGCCCGGAGCCTCCCTCCCCTCCCCTACCCTCCCACCCCTCTACTCCCTATTGAACTCCCAGAAGAACTCTGGTTGAGGGGACAATTTGTATACTACGATTTTATTATATAGGATTCTGATTACCATCCATTTCCTCCTCTATTATTCTGTTTGCCACCCTGTGCCCAGACCTAGATTTATGCCTGAACATGCTAGATACTCAGGTAGTTCTTGAGTGAGTAAAATAATATAAAACCTTGCAGGGTTGTGGTGAGGATTTTATGTTTACATCTCTACTTACCAGCGATGTGACCTCGGATAAGTTAGTTCCTGCTCCTCTGTATAATAGGCATAATAAAAGTATCTGCCTGCACTGCAATGAGTACACGCAATGATGCCTATAAAGTATTTAGTACAGTGTTGGGTACAGAGTAAGTGCTCAATATAAATCAGGTACTTGAACAGACAACAGTTGAATTGAAAGGTTTACTCCATCTTCGGTATGTGGAGTGGAAAAAACTCCAGAACGAGTATGGCGTAGGATGAAGATGAGGGTCTGCCATGGGGAAGACCAGGCAGGAGGCTGTTGCAAGAAGTGTAGGGCCGCCAAAACCTGTTTGGCTCAGTGGATAGAGCATTGGTCTGCGGACTGGAAGGTCCCAGGTTTGATCCTGGTTAAGGACATGTACATTAGTTGCGGGCACATCCCCAGTGGGGGGCGGGGGTGCAAGAGGCAGCTGGTCAATGTTTCTCTCTCATTGATGTTTCTAGCTTTCTATCCCTCTCCCTCTCTATAAAAAAAAAAAAAAAAAAAAAAAAAAAAAATTATATATATTTTAAGAAGTGTAGGGCCTGCTCAGTCAGTGTGGCTCAGAGGTTGAGCATCAAGCTATGAACCAGGAGGTCCCAGTCATGGCACGTGTCTAGGTTGTAGGCTGGATCCCCAGTAGGAGGTGTGCAGGAGGCAGCCAATCAATAATTCTCTCTCATCATTGATGTTTCTATCTCTCCCTCTCTCTTCCTCTCTGAAATCAATAAAAATATATTTAAAAGAAGAAGAAGAAGAAATATAGGGCCTGACTCCAGGTAGTGGCTGTGGAGAAGATGGGGGGAAGAAAAATTAGGACTATTTCTGAGAAACCCACTGTCCTCATAGGACTGATGCCAGCCGCAGACAGAGTGTCCTCAGTTAACCTGCGCCCTCTGCAGCCTTCTGATTCCATCCTCGTGGTTGGGAGCAGAGTGTTCCAGGACAGCGGGCCTCTGAGCACGGCAGACGATGAGAAAGGCTGAGGCCTGAGAAACAGATGAGGCCAGCGGGTGACAAGGCGCCGGGCACAGCACTTACATAATTCATCTTCACGAGAGCCTTCGAGGAGGGGGCTGTCATCCCCATTTTATAGATGAGCAATCTGAGGCTCAGAGACTGAAAACAACTCCCAGGGCTCCCTGGGAAGAGTTGGGAGAAAACAAGAGGCCCTGCCAACAGCTTCCTGGGTGCCAGGCCCTGCCTCGAGGAGCACTTTCCATACAGAGCTCCCAGCCAGCCCTTGGGGTCTCCCTTCTCCCCATTTTACAGATGCGGAGACGGCACAGAGGGGGCAGTAACTTGCCCGAGGTCTCACAGCTAATCAACTTGAGAGAGAACTAGGATTCTAGGTTCTCTCTGGGGTCCATGTCTCTCAGCCCTGCGCCTATTTGTCCAACTATAAAATGGACCATCTACTTTCACAGGATGGAGGGGAGCCACAAGATCGAGATTCACAGGGAAATTTGCATTATGGAAAGTGCCAATAGGAAGTGAGGGACTGCTATCCCAGAACCGAGATGAAAAGGATGAGAGAAGAGTAGCCGGCAGTGTGGGTGTCTTCACAGAGTTGCTTCCTGCCTTTCCCCAGCTTGTCTCCCTAAAACTCAGGAGCCCATTGTTCCCGAGGATGCTGCCGCTATCTGTTACTTTACCTATAGAGAGAAATCTGGTAAGTAGTGGGTTCTTTCTCAATGTTGAATGGAGCAGAGAAAAATAGTGTAGATTCTACAAGTTTTATGACTTTGCTAGAGGCCCGGTGCACGAAATTTGTGTGTGTATGGGGGGATGTCCCTCAGCCCAGCCTGCACCCTCTCCAGTCTGGGACCCCTCCAGGGATGTCTGACTGCCCGTTTAAGATCAGGCCTAAACAGGCAGTTAGACATCCCTCTCACAATCCAGGACTGCTGGCTCCCAACCGTTTGCCTGCCTTCCTGCCTGATTGCCCCTAATTGCTTCTGCCTCCCAGCTTGATCATCCCCTAAACATGCCCCTGCCAGCCTGATTGATGCCTAACTGCTCCCCTGCTGGCCTATTTGTCCCTAACTGTCCTCCCCTACAGGCCTGGTCACCCCTAACTGCCCTCCTCTGCTGGCCTGGTCACCCCTAACTGCCCTCCTCTGCTGGCCTGGTCACCCCTAACTGCCCTCCCCTGCTGGCCATCTTGTGTGTTGGAGTAATGGTCAATTTTATTAGATAGGATATTACTCTTTTATTAGATAGGATAGTCCATCACACCACTCTCACTGGGACCTAACTAAGCTGAAAGGCAGGTTTAATCCTAAAAAGGGGCTTGGAAAAAATGATACTAACACCTGAATGCCAAATGCCACTTCCAAATTTAACCTTCAGGCACTATGGAAAGAGCAGCTCTCATCTCTCCCAAGACAAAAGACAATCTGACAGCTGCTGACA